>NW_026871038.1:300000-536205 GCF_033118175.1 Dama dama
AGGATGTGAGGCCTCCGGTCTCGATGAGGCGGAGGACTAGGTCTTTCTCTGTGGTCTACACAGGGGATTCAGACATCCCTTCGTCTTGGGAGATGCAAGACGAGCCTTCATTCCATTCACTGCAGGGATATCCGGCCTTACTTCGAGTCAGAGCATCTCGGTGTCCATTCCACTTGAGGCCACAAACTCAGGGTCCCTCTCACATACCTGTAGCTGAGAGAAGCCTCCTCTTGAGGTGCTTGTGGAAAGTTGGTATTCCTCTTGAGTCGAAGCCAGGGACGAAGCTCTCATCTCGAGTTGATTTGGGGTCCACAGAGCCCTTTCGTGTTGCTCCAGTGACCTCAGGATCCCTCTAGACTTGAGACAGTGATCGTGGGTTTTCACTGGAGTGCCATCAAGGAAATCAAGGCTCCTTTCACGTTTGATGTGGAACACGGAATTGCTCTGCACGCAGTGCAGGGGAATCGGGCCTCATCTCGCGGCGAGGGGGAAGTCTCATGGTTTTTCTCGAGTTGCGGCCGGAACCTGGGGTATATTCTCGAGTTACGACGGGGAGGGCCCTTCCAGACACGTGTTTGCTCAGCGACGTAAGGACTCCAGCCTAGGTGCGAGGGACACCTCGGGATTCTCCTCGAGTCTTGGCATGGCAATTGGGACGCGTCTCCACGTGAGGCGGGAGGCCCAGGGTCCCTTTCCACGTGCCACAGGGATCCTGGGACTCCTATCCATTTTCAAGAGGAGTCAGGCATCGTCTCCTTTGGAAGCATTGATCTCCGCGGACCTCTCGAATTTTCAAAGGAGGTGAGGCCTCCGGTCGCGATGAGGCGGAGGACTAGGTCTTTCTCTGTGGTCTCCACAGGGAATTCAGACATCCCTTCGTTTTGGGAGATGCAAGACAAGCCTGCATTCAATTCACTTCAGGGATATCCGGCCTTACTTCGAGTCAGAGCATCTCGGTGTCCATTCCACTTGAGGCCACAAAATCAGGGTCCCTCTCACATACCTGTAGCTGAGAGAAGCCTCCTCTTGAGGTGCTTGTGGAAAGTTGGTATTCCTCTTGATTCGAAGCCAGGGACTCAGCTCTCATCTCGAGTTGATTTGGGGTCCACGGAGCCCTTTCGTGTTGCTCCAGTGACCTCAGGATCCCTCTAGACTTGAGACAGTAATCTTGGGTTTTCTCTGGAGTGCCATCAAGGAAATCAAGGCTCCTTTCACGTTTGATGTGGAACACGGAATTGCTCTGCACGCAGTGCAGGGGAATCGGGCCTCATCTCGCGGCGAGGGGGAAGTCTCATGGTTTTTCTCGAGTTGCGGCCGGAACCTGGGGTATATTCTCGAGTTACGACGGGGAGGGCCCTTCCATAGACGTGTTTGTTCAGCGACGTAAGGACTCCAGCCTAGGTGCGAGGGAGAACTCGGGATTCTCCTCGAGTCTTCGCATGGCAATTGGGACGCGTCTCCACATGAGGCGGGAGACCCAGGGTCCCTTTCCACGTGCCACAGGGATCCTGGGACTCCTATCCATTTTCAAGAGGAGTCAGGCATCGTCTCCTTTGGAAGCACTGATCTCCGCAGACCTCTCGAGTTTTCAAAGGATGTGAGGACTCGGGTCGCGTTGAGGCGGAGGACTAGGTCTTTCTCTGTGGTCTACACAGGGGATTCAGACATCCCTTCGTCTTGGGAGATGCAAGACGAGCCTGCATTCAATTCACTGCAGGGATATCCGGCCTTACTTCGAGTCAGAGCATCCCGGGGTCCATTCCACTTGAGGCCACAAACTCAGGGTCCCTCTCACATACCTGTAGCTGAGAGAAGCCTCCTCTTTAGGTGCTTGTGGAAAGTTGGTATTCCTCTTGAATCGAAGCCAGGAACTAAGCTCTCATCTCGAGTTGATTTGGGGTCCACGGAGCCCTTTTGTGTTGCTCCAATGACCTCAGGATCCCTCTAGACTTGAGACAGTGATCTTGGGTTTTCTCTGGAGTGCCATCAAGGAAATCAAGGCTCCTTTCACGTTTGATGTGGAACACGTAATTGCTCTGCACGCAGTGCAGGTGAATCGGGCCTCATCTCGCGGGGAGGGGGAAGTCTCATGGTTTTTCTCGAGTTGCGGCTGGAACCTGGGGTATATTCTCGAGTTACGACGGGGAGGGCCCTTCCAGACACGTGTTTGTTCAGCGACGTCAGGACTCCTGCCTAGGTGCGAGGGACACCTCGGGATTCTCCTCGAGTCTTGTCATGGCAATTGGGCCGCGTCTCCACGTGAGGCGGGAGACCCAGGGTCCCTTTCCACGTGCCACAGGGATCCTGGGACTCCTATCAATTTTCAAGAGGAGTCAGGCATCGTCTCCTTTGGAAGCATTGATCTCCGCGGACCTCTCGAGTTTTCAAAGGATGTGAGGCCTCCAGTCGCGATGAGGCGGAGGACTAGGTCTTTCTCTGTGGTCTCCACACGGGATTCAGACGTCCCTTCGTCTTGGGAGATGCAAGAGGAGCCTGCATTCAATTCACTGCAGGGATATCCGGCCTTACTTCGAGTCAGACCATCTCGGTGTCCATTCCAGTTGAGGCCAGCAACTCAGGGTCCCTCTCACATACCTGTAGCTGAGAGAAGCCTCCTCTTGAGGTGCTTGTGTAAAGTTGGTATTCCTCTTGACTCGAAGCCAGGGACTAAGCTCTCATCTCGAGTTGATTTGGGTTCCACGGAGTCCTTTCGTGTTGCTCCAGTGACCTCAGGATCCCTCTAGACTTGAGACAGTCATCTTGGGTTTTCTCTGGAGTGCCATCAAGGAAATTAAGTCTCCTTTCACGTTTGATGTGGAACACGGAATTGCTCTGCACGCAGTGCAGGGGAATCGGGCCTCATCTCGCAGCGAGGGGGAAGTCTCATGGTTTTTCTCGAGTTGCGGGCGGAACCTGGGGTATATTCTCCAGTTACGACGGTGAGGGCCCTAGCAGACACGTGTTTGTTCAGCCACGTCAGGACTCCTGCCTAGGTGCGAGGGAGACCTCGGGATTCTCCTCGAGTCTTGGCATGGCAATTGGGACGCGTCTCCACGTGAGGCGGGAGACCCAGGGTCCCTTTCCACGTGCCACAGGGATCCTGGGACTCCTATCCATTTTCAAGAGGAGTCAGGCATCGTCTCCTTTGGAAGCATTGATCTCCGCGGACCTCTTGAGTTTTCAAAGGATGTGAGGCCTCCGGTCGCGTTGAGGCGGAGGACTAGGTCTTTCTCTGTGGTCTCCACAGGGGAATCAGACATCCCTTCGTCTTAGGAGATGCAAGACGAGCCTGCATTCAATTCACTGCAGGGATATCCCGCCTTATTTCGAGTCAGAGCATCTCGGTGTCCATTCCACTTGAGGCCACAAAATCAGGGTCCCTCTCAAAACCTGTAGCTGAGAGAAGCCTCCGCTTGAGGTGCTTGTGGAAAGTTGGTATTCCACTTGAGTCGAAGCCAGGGACTAAGCTCTCATCTCGAGTTGATTTGGGGTCCACGGAGCCCTTTCTTGTTGCTCCAGTGACCTTAGGATCCCTCTAGACTTGAGACAGTGAACCTGGGTTTTCTCTGGAGTGCCATCAAGGAAATCAAGTCTTCTTTCACGTTTGATGTGGAACACGGAATTGCTCTGCACGCAGTGCAGGGGAATCGGGCCTCATCTCGCGGCGAGGGGGAAGTCTCATGGTTTTTCTCGAGTTGCGGCCGGAACCTGTGGCATATTCTCGAGTTACGATGGGGAGGGCCCTTCCAGACACGTGTTTGTTCAGCGACGTCAGGACTCCTGACTAGGTGCGAGGGACACCTCAGGATTCTCCTCGAGTCTTGGCATGGCAATTGGGACGCGTCTCCACGTGAGGCGGGAGACCCAGTGTCCCTTTACACGTTCCACAGGGATCCTGGGACTCCTATCCACTTTCAAGAGGAGTCAGGTATCGTCTCCTTTGGAAGCATTGATCTCCGCGGACCTCTCGAGTTTTCAAAGGATGTGAGGCCTCCGTTCTCATTGAGGCAGAGGACTAGGTCTTTCTCTGTGGTCTCCACAGGGGATTCAGACAACCCTTCGTCTTGGGAGATGCAAGACGAGCCTGCATTCATTTCACTGCAGGGATATCCGGCCTTACTTCGAGTCAGAGCATCTCGGTGTCCATTCCACTTGAGGCCAAAAACTCAGGGTCCCTCTCACATACCTGTAGCTGAGAGAAGCCTCCTGTTGACGTGCATGTGGAAAGTTGGTATTCCTCTTGAGTCGAAGCCAGGGAATAAGCTCTCATCTCGAGTTGATTTGGGGTCCACGGAGCCCTTTCGTGTTGCTCCAGTGACCTCAGGATCCCTCTAGACTTGAGACAGTGATCTTGGGTTTTCTCTGGAGTGCCATTAAGGAAATCAAGGCTCCTTTCACGTTTGATGTGGAACACGGAATTGCTCTGCATGCAGTGCAGGGGAATCGGGCCTCATCTCGCGGCGAGGGGGAAGTCTCATGGTTTTTCTCGAGTTGCGGCCGGAACCTGGGGCATATTCTCGAGTTACGATGGGGAGTGCCCTTCCAGACACGTGTTTGTTCAGCGACGTCAGGACTCCTGCCTAGGTGCGAGGACACCTCGGGATTCTCCTCGAGTCTTGGCATGGCAATGGGGACGCGTCTCCACGTGAGGCGGGAGCCCCAGGGTCCCTTTCCACGTGCCACAGGGATCCTGGGACTCCTATCCATTTTCAAGAGGAGTCAGGCATCGTCTCGTTTGGAAGCATTGATCTCCACGGAAATCTCGAATTTTCAAAGGATGTGAGGCCTCCGGTCGCAATGAGGCGGAGAATTAGGTCTTTCTCTGTGGTCTCCACAGGGGATTCAGACATCCCTTCGTCTTGGGAGATGCAAGACGAGCCTGCATTCAATTCACTGCAGGGATATCCGGCCTTACTTCGAGTCAGAGCATCTCGGTGTCCATTCCAATTGAGGCCAGCAACTCAGGGTCCCTCTCACATACCTGTACCTGAGAGAAGCCTCCTCTTGAGGTGCTTGTGGAAAGTTGGTATTCCTCTGGACTCGAAGCCAGGGACTAAGCTATCATCTCGAGTAGATTTGGGGTCCACGGAGCCCTTTCCTGTTGCTCCAGTGACCTCAGGATCCCTCTAGACTTGAGACAGTGATCTTGGGTTTTCTCTGGAGTGCCATCAAGGAAATCAAGGCTCCTTTCACGTTTGATGTGGAACACGGAATTGCTCTGCACACAGTGCAGGGGAATCGGGCCTCATGTCGCGGTGAGGGGGAAGTCTCATGGTTTTTCTCGAGTTGGGGCCGGAACCTGGGGTATATTCTCGAGTTACGACGGGAAGGACCCTTCCAGACACGTGTTTGTTCAGCGACGTGAGGACTCCTGCCTAGGTGCGAGGGACAACTCGGGATTCTCCTCGAGTCTTGGCATGGCAATGGGGACGCAGCTCCACGTGAGGCGGGAGCCCCAGGGTCCCTTTCCACGTGCCACAGGGATCCTGGGACTCCTATCCATTTTCAAGCGGAGTCAGGCATCGTCTCCTTTGGAAGCATTGATCTCCGCGGACCTCTCGAATTTTCAAAGGATGTGAGGCCTCCGGTCGCGTTGAGGCGGAGGACTAGGTCTTTCTCTGTGGTCTCCACAGGGGAATCAGACATCCCTTCGTCTTAGGAGATGCAAGACGAGCCTGCATTCAATTCACTGCAGGGATATCCCGCCTTACTTCGAGTCAGAGCATCTCGGTGTCCATTCCACTTGAGGCCACAAAATCAGGGTCCCTCTCAAAACCTGTAGCTGAGAGAAGCCTCCGCTTGAGGTGCTTGTGGAAAGTTGGTATTCCACTTGAGTCGAAGCCAGGGACTAAGCTCTCATCTCGAGTTGATTTGGGGTCCACGGAGCCCTTTCTTGTGGCTCCAGTGACCTTAGGATGCCTCTAGACTTGAGACAGTGAACCTGGGTTTTCTCTGGAGTGCCATCAAGGAAATCAAGGCTTCTTTCACGTTTGATGTGGAACACGGAATTGCTCTGCACGCAGTGCAGGGGAATCGGGCCTCATCTCGCGGCGAGGGGGAAGTCTCATGGTTTTTCTCGAGTTGCGGCCGGAACCTGAGGTATATTCTCGAGTTACGATGGGGAGGGCCCTTCCAGACACGTGTTTGTTCAGCGACGTCAGGACTCCTGACTAGGTGCGAGGGACACCTCAGGATTCTCCTCGAGTCTTGGCATGGCAATTGGGACGCGTCTCCACGTGAGGCGGGAGACCCAGGGTCCCTTTCCACGTTCCACAGGGATCCTGGGACTCCTATCCACTTTCAAGAGGAGTCAGGTATCGTCTCCTTTGGAAGCATTGATCTCCGCGGACCTCTCGAGTTTTCAAAGGATGTGAGGCCTCCGTTCTCATTGAGGCAGAGGACTAGGTCTTTCTCTGTGGTCTCCACAGGGGATTCAGACAACCCTTCGTCTTGGGAGATGCAAGACGAGCCTGCATTCATTTCACTGCAGGGATATCCGGCCTTACTTCGAGTCAGAGCATCTCGGTGTCCATTCCACTTGAGGCCAAAAACTCAGGGTCCCTCTCACATACCTGTAGCTGAGAGAAGCCTCCTGTTGAGGTGCATGTGGAAAGTTGGTATTCCTCTTGAGTCGAAGCCAGGGAATAAGCTCTCATCTCGAGTTGATTTGGGGTCCACGGAGCCCTTTCGTGTTGCTCCAGTGACCTCAGGATCCCTCTAGACTTGAGACAGTGATCTTGGGTTTTCTCTGGAGTGCCATTAAGGAAATCAAGGCTCCTTTCACGTTTGATGTGGAACACGGAATTGCTCTGCATGCAGTGCAGGGGAATCGGGCCTCATCTCGCGGCGAGGGGGAATTCTCATGGTTTTTCTCGAGTTGCGGCCAGAACCTGGGGCATATTCTCGAGTTACGATGGGGAGTGCCCTTCCAGACACGTGTTTGTTCAGCGATGTCAGGACTCCTGCCTAGGTGCGAGGGACAGCTCGGGATTCTCCTCGAATCTTGGCATGGCAATTGGGACGCGTCTCCACGTGAGGAAGGAGACCGAAAATCCCTTTCCACGTGCCACAGGGATCCTGGGACTCCTATCCATTTTCAAGAGGAGTCAGGCATCGTCTCCTTTGGAAGCATTGATCTCCGCGGACCTCTCGAGTTTTCAAAGGATGTGAAGCCTCAGGTAGCGATGAGGCGGAGGACTAGGTCTTTCTCTGTGGTCTCCACATGGGATTCAGACATCCCTTCGGCTTGGGAGATGCAAGACGAGCCTGCATTCACTTCACTGCAGGGATATCCGGCCTTACTTCGAGTCAGAGCATCTCGGTGTCCATTCCACTTGAGGCCACAAACTCAGGGTCCCTCTCACATACCTGTTGCTGAGAGAAGCCTCCTCTTGAGGTGCTTGTGGAAAGTTGGTATTCATCTTGAGTCGAAGCCAGGGAATAAGCTCTCATCTCGAGTTGATTTGGAGTCCACGGTGCCCTTTCGTGTTGCTCCAGTGACCTCAGGATCCCTCTAGACTTGAGACAGTGATCTTGGGTTTTCTCTGGAGTGCCATCAAGGAAATCAAGGCTCCTTTCACGTTTGATGTGTAACACGGAATTGCTCTGCACGCAGTGCAGGGGAATTGGGAATCATGTCGCGGCGAAGGGGAAGTCTCATGGTTTTTCTTGAGTTGCGGCCGGAAACTGTGGTATATTCTCGAGTTACGACGGGGAGGGCCCTTCCAGACACGTGTTTGTTCAGCGACGTCAGGACTCCTGCCTAGGTGCGAGGGACACCTCGGGATTCTCCACGAATCTTGGCATGGCAATTTGGACGCGTCTCCACGTGAGGCGGGAGACCCAGGGTCCCTTTCCACGTGCCACAGGGATCCTGGGACTCCTATCCATTTTCAAGAGGAGTCAGGCATCGTCTCCTTTGGAAGCATTGATCTCCGTGGACCTCTCGAGTTTTCAAAGGATGTGAGGCCTCTGTTCGCGTTGAGGCGGAGGACTAGGTCTTTCTCTGTGGTCTCCACAGGGGATTCAGACATCCCTTCGTCTTGGGAGATGCAAGACGAGCCTGCATTCAATTCACTGCAGGGATATCCGGCCTTACTTCGTGTCAGAGCATCTCGGTGTCCATTCCACTTGAGGCCACAAACTCAGGGTCCCTCTCACCTACCTGTAGCTGAGAGAAGCCTCCTCTTGAGGTGCTTGTGGAAAGTTGGTATTCCTCTTGAGTCGAAGCCAGGGACTAAGCTCTCATCTCGAGTTGATTTGGGGTCCACGGAGCCCTTTCTTGTTGCTCCAGTGACCTCAGGATCCCTCTAGACTTGAGACAGTGAACCTGGGTTTTCTCTGGAGTGCCATCAAGGAAATCAAGGCTTCTTTCACGTTTGATGTGGAACACGGAATTGCTCTGCACGCAGTGCAGGGGAATCGGGCCTCATCTCGCGGCGAGGGGGAAGTCTCATGGTTTTTCTCGAGTTGCGGCCGGAACCTGTGGCATCTTCTCGAGTTACGACGGTCAGGGCCCTTCCAGACACGTGTTTGTTTAGCGACGTCAGGACTCCTGCCTAGGTGCGAGGGACACCTCGGGATTCTCCTCGAGTCTTGGCATGGCAATTGTGACGCGTCTCCACGTGAGGCGGGAGACCGAAGGTCCCTTTCCACGTGCCACAGGGATCCTGGGACTCCTATCCATTTTCAAGAGGAGTCAGGCATCGTCTCCTTTGGAAGCATTGATCTCTGCGGACCTCTCAAGTTTTCAAAGGATGTGAGGCCTCCGGTCGTGTTGAGGCGGAGGACTAGGTCTTTCTCTGTGGTCTGAACAGGGGAATCAGACATCCCTTCATCTTGGGAGATGCAAGACGAGCCTGCATTCAATTCACTGCAGGGATATCCGGCCTTACTTCGAGTCAGAGCATCTCGGTGTCCATTCCACTTGAGGCCACAAACTCAGGGTCCCTCTCACATACCTGTAGCTGAGAGAAGCCTCCTCTTGAGGTGCTTGTGGAAAGTTGGTATTCCTCTTGAGACGAAGCCAGGGACTAAGCTCTCATCTCGAGTTGATTTGGGGTCCACGGAGCCCTTTCGTGTTTCTACAGTAACCTCAGGATCCCTCTAGACTTGAGACAGTGATCTTGGTTTTTCTCTGGAGTGCCATCAAGGAAATCAAGGCTCCTTTCACGTTTGATGTGGAACACGGAATTGCTCTGCACGCAGTGCAGGAGAATCGGGCCTCATCTCACGGCGAGGCGGAAGTCTCATTGTTTTTCTCGAGTTGCGGCCGGAACCTGTGGTATATTCTCGAGTTACGACGGGCAGGGCCCTTCCAGACACGTGTTTGTTCAGCGACGTCAGGACTCCTGCCTAGGTGCGAGGGACACCTCGGGATTCTCCTCGAGTCTTGGCATGGCAATTGGGACGCGTCTCCACGTGAGGCGGGAGACCCAGGGTCCCTTCCCACGTGCCACAGGGATCCTGGGACTCCTATCCATTTTCAAGAGGAGTCAGGCATCGTCTCCTTTGGAAGCATTGATCTCCGCGGACCTCTCGAGTTTTCAAAGGATGTGAGGCCACCGGTCGCGTTGAGGCGGAGGACTAGGTCTTTCTCTGTGGTCTGCACAGGGGAATCAGACATCCCTTCGTCTTGGGAGATGCAAGACGAGCCTGCATTCACTTCACTGCAGGGATATCCGGCCTTACCTCGAGTCAGAGCATATCGGTGTCCATTCTACTTGAGGCCAAAAACTCAGGGTCCCTCTGGGAATAGGCTCTCATCTCGAGTTGATTTGGAGTCCACGGAGCCCTTTCGTGTTGCTCCAGTCACCTCAGGATCCCTCTAGACTTGAGACAGTGATCTTGGGTTTTCTCTGGAGTGCCATCAAGGAAATCAAGGCTCCTTTCACGTTTGATGTGGAACACGGAATTGCTCTGCATGCAGTGCAGTGGAATCGGGCCTCATGTTGCAGCGAGGGGGAAGTGTCATGGTTTTTTTCGAGTTGCGGCCGGAACCTGGGATATATGATCGAGATACGACGGGGAGGGCCCTTCCAGACACATGTTTGTTCAGCGACGTCAGGACACCTGCCTAGGTGCGATGGACAGCTCGGGATTCTCCCCGAGGTTTCGCATGGCAATTGGGATGTGTTTCCAGGTGAAGCGGGAGATCCAGTGTTCCTTTCCACGTGCCACAGTGTCCTGGGACTCCTATCCATTTTCAAGAGGAGTCAGGCATCGTCTCCTTTGGAAGCATTGATCTCCGCGGACCTCTCGAGTTTTCAAAGGATGTGAGGCCTCCGGTCGCGATGAGGTGGAGAACTAGGTCTTTCTCTGTGGTCTCCACAGGGGATTTAGACATCCCTTCGTCGTGGGAGATGCAAGACGAGTCGGCATTCAATTCACTGCAGGGATATCCGGCCTTACTTAGAGTCACAGCTTCTCAGTGTCCATACCACCTGAGGTCACAAACTCAGGGTCGCTCTCACATACCTGTAGCTCAGAGAAACCTCCTCTTGAGGTGCTTGTGGAATGTTGATATTCCTCTTGAGTCGAAGCCAGGGACTAAGCTCTCATCTCGAGTTGATTTGGGGTCCATGGAGCCATTTCATTTTGCTACAGTGACTTCAGGATCCCTCTAGACTTGAGACAGTGATCTTGGGTTTTCTCTGGAGTGCCATCAAGGAAATCAAGGCTCCTTTCACGTTTGTTGTGAAACATGGAACTGCTCTGCACACAGTGCAGGGGAATCGGGCCTCATCTCGTGGCAAGGGGGAAGTCTCATGGTTTTTCTCGAGTTGCAGCTGGAACCTCGGGTATATTCTCGGGTTACGACGGGGAGGGCCCTTCCAGACACGTGTATGTTCAGCGACGTCAGCACTCCTGCCTAGGTGCGAGGGACAGCTCGGGATTTTCCTCGAGTCTTGGCATGGCAATTGGGACGCGTCTCCACATGAGGCGGGAGACCCAGGGTCCCTTTCCAAGTGCCACAGGGATCCTGGGTCTCCTATCCATTTTCAGGAGGAGTCAGGCATCGTCTCCTTCGGAAGCATTGATCTCCGTGGACCTCTCCAGTTTTCAAAGGATGTGAGGCCTCCGGTCGCGATGAGGCGGAGAAGTAGGTATTTCTCTGTGGTCTCCACAGGGGATTTAGACATCCCTACGTCGTGGGAGATGCAAGACGAGCTGGCATTCAATTCACTGCAGGGATATCCGGCCTTACTTCGAGTCAGAGCATCTCGGTGTCCATTCCACTTGAGGCCACAATCTCAGGTTCCCCCTCACATACCTGTAGCTGAGAGAAGCCTCCTCTTGAGGTGCTTGTGGAAAGTTGGTATTCCTCTTGATTCAAAGCCAGGGACTCAGCTCTCATCTCGAGTTGATTTGGGGTCCACGGAGCCCTTTCGTGTTGCTACAGTGACCTCAGGATCCCTCTAGACTTGAGACAGTGATCTTGGGTTTTCTCTGGCGTGCCATCAAGGAAATCAAGGCTCCTTTCACGTTTGATGTGGAACACGGAATTGCTCTGCACGCAGTGCAGGGAAATCGGGCCTCATCTCGCGGCGAGGGGGAAGTCTCATGGTTTTTTTCGAGTTGCAGCCGGAACCTTGGTTATATTCTCGAGTTACGACGGGGAGGGCCCTTCAGACACGTGTTTGTTCAGCGACGTCAGGAATCCTGCCTAGGTGGGATGGACACCTCGGGATTCTCCTCGTGTCTTGGCATGGCAATTGGGACGCGTTTCCACGTGAGGCGGGAAACCCAGGGTCCCTTTCGACGTGCCACAGGTATCCTGGGACTCCTATCCATTTGCAAGAGGAGTCAGGCATCGTCTCGTTTCGAAGCATTGATCTCCACGGACCTGTCGAGTTTTCAAAGGATGTGAGGCCTCCGCTCGCAATGAGGCGGAAAACTAGGTCTTTCTCTGTGGTGTCCACAGGGGATTAAGACATCCCTTCGTCTTGGGAGATGCAAGACGAGCCTGCATTCCATTCTCTAAAGGGATATCCGTCCTTACTTCGAGTCAGAGCAGCTCGTTGTCCATTCCACTAGAGGCCACAAACTCAGGGTCCCTCGCACATACCTGTAGCTGAGAGAAGCCTCCTCTTGAGGTGCTTGTGGAAAGTTGGTATTCCTCTTGAGTCGAAGCCAGGGACTAAGTTCTCATCTCGAGTTGATTTGGGGTCCACGGAGCCCTTTCGTGTTGCTCCAGTGACCTCAGGATCCCTCCAGCCTAGAGACAGTGATCTTGGGTTTTCTCTGGAGTGGCATCAAGGAAATCAAGGCTCCTTTCACGTTTGATGTGGAACACGGAATTGCTCTGCACGCAGTGCAGGCGAATCGGGCCTCATCTCAGGGCGAGGGGGAAGTCTCATGTTTTTTCTCAAGTTGCGGCGGGAACCTGGGGTATATTCTCGAGTTACGACGGGGAGGGCCCTTCCAGACACGTGTTTCTTCAGCGACGTCAGGAATCCTGCCTAGGTGCGAGGGACACTTCGGGATTCTCCTCGCGTCTTGGCATGGCAATTGGCACGCGTCTCCACGTGAGGCGGGAGACCCAGGGTCCCTTTCCACGTGCCACAGGGATCCTGGGACTCCTATCCATTTTCAAAAGGAGTCAGGCATCGTCTCCTTTGAAAGCATTGATCTCCGCGGACCTCTCGAAATTTCAAAGAATATGAGGCCTCCGGTCGCTATGAGGCGGAGAACTAGGTCTTTCTCTGTGGTCTCCACAGGGGATTCAGACATCCCTTCGTCTTCGGAGATGAAAGACGAGCCTGCATTCAATTCACTGCAGGGATATCCGGCCTTACTTCGAGTCAAAGCATCTCGGTGTCCATTCCACTTGAGGCCACAAACTTAGGGTCCCTCTCACATACTTGTAGCTGAGAGAAGCCTCCTCTTGAGGTGCTTGTGGAAAGTCGGTGTTCCTCTTGAGTCGAAGCCAGGGACTAAGCTCTCATCTCGAGTTGATTTGGGGTCCACGGAGCCCTTTCGTGTTGCTACAGTGACCTCAGGATCCCTCTAGACTTGAGAGAGTGATCTTGGGTTTTCTCGGGAGTGCCATCAAGGATATCAAGGCTCCTTTAACGTTTGATGTGGAACACGGAATTGCTCTGCACGCAGTGCAGGGGAATCGGGCCTCATCTCGCGGCGAGGGCGAAGTCTCATTGTTTTTCTCGAGTTGCGGCGGGAACCTGGGGTATATTCTCGAGTTACGATGGGGAGGGCCCTTCCAGACACGTGTTTGTTCAGCGACGTCAGGACTCCTGCCTAGGTGCGAGGGACACTTCGGGATTCTCCTCGAGTCTTGGCATGGCAATTGGGACGTGTCTCCACGTGAGGCGGGAGACCCAGGGTCCCTTTCCACGTGCCACAGGGATCCTGGGACTCCTATCCATTTTCAAGAGGAGTCAGGCATCGTCTCCTTTGGAAGCATTGATCTCCGCCGACCTCTCGAGTTTTCAAAGGATGTGAGGCCTCCGGTCGCGATGAGGCGGAGAACTCGGTCTTTCTCTGTGGTCTCCACAGGGGATTCAGACATCCCTTCGTCTTGGGAGGTGCAAGACGAGCCTGCATTCATTTCACTGCAGGGATATCCGGCCTTACTTCGAGTCAGAGCATCTCGGTGTCCATTCCACTTGAGGCCACAAACTCAGGGTCCCTCTCACATACCTGTAGCTGAGAGAAGCCTCTTCTTGAGGTGCTTGTGGAAAGTTGGTATTCCTCTTGAGCCGAAGCCAGGGACTAAGCTCTCATCTCGAGTTGATTTGGGGTCCACGGAGCGCTTTCGTGTTGCTCCATTGACCTCAGGATCCCTCTAGACTTGAGACAGTGATCTTGGGTTTTCTCTGGAGTGCCATCAAGGAAATCAAGGCTCCTTTCACGTTTGATGTGGAACACGGAATTGCTCTGCATGCAGTGCAGTGGAATCGGGCCTCATCTCACGGCGAGGGGGAAATCTCATGGTTTTTCTCGAGTTGCGGCCGGAACCTGGGGCATATTCTCGAGTTACGAAGGGGAAGGCCCTTCCAGACACGTGTTTGTTCAGCGACGTCAGGACTCCTGCCTAGGTGCGAGGGACACTTCGGGATTCTCCTCGAGTCTTGGCATGGCAATTGGGACGCGTCTCCACGTGAGGCGGGAGACCGAAGGTCCCTTTCCTCATGCAACAGGGATCCTGGGACTCCGATCCATTTTCAAGAGGAGTCAGTCATCATCTCCTTTGGAAGCATTGATCTCCGCGGACCTCTCGAGTTTTCAAAGGATGTGAGGCCTCCGTTCGCGTTGAGGCGGAGGACTAGGTCTTTCTCTGTGGTCTCCACAGGGGATTCAGACATCCCTTCGTCTTGGGAGGTGCAAGACGAGCCTGCATTCATTTCACTGCAGGGATATCCGGCCTTACTTCGAGTCAGAGCATCTCGGTGTCCATTCCACTTGAGGCCACAAACTCAGGGTCCCTCTCACATACCTGTAGCTGAGAGAAGCCTCGTCTTGAGGTGCTTGTGGAAAGTTGGTATTCCTCTTGAGACGAAGCCAGGGACTAAGCTCTCATCTCGAGTTGATTTGGGCTCCATGGAGCCCTTTCGTGTTTCTACAGTAACCTCAGGATCCCTCTAGACTTGAGACAGTGATCTTGGTTTTTCTCTGGAGTGCCATCAAGGAAATCAAGGCTCCTTTCACGTTTGATGTGGAACACGGAATTGCTCTGCACGCAGTGCAGGGGAATCGGGCCTCATCTCCCGGCGAGGGGGAAGTCTCATGGTTTTTCTCGAGTTGCGGCCGGAACCTGGGGTATATTCTCGAGTTACGACGGCGAGGGCCCTTCCAGACACGTGTTTGATCAGCGACGTCAGGACTCCTGCCTAGGTGCGAGGGACACCTCGGGATTCTCCTCGAGTCTTGGCATGGCAATTGGGACACGTCTCCACGTGAGGCGGGAGACCAAGGGTCCCTTTCCACGTGCCACAGGGATCCTAGGACTCCTATCCATTTGCAAGAGGAGTCAGGCATCGTCTCCTTTGGAAGCATTGATCTCCGCGGACCTCTCGAGTTTTCAAAGGATGTGAGGCCTCCGGTCGCGATGAGGCGGAGAACTAGGTCTTTCTCTGTGGTCTCCACATTGGATTCAGACAACCCTTCGTCTTGGGAGATGCAAGACGAGCCTGCATTCAATTCACTGCAGGGATATACGGCCTTACTTCGAGTCAGAGCATCTCGGTGTCCATTCCACTTGAGGCCACAAACTCAGGGTCCTCTCACATACCTGTAGCTGAGAGAAGCCTCCTCTTGAGGTGCTTTGGAAAGTTGGTATTCCTCTTGAGTCGAAGCCAGGGACTAAGTCTGATCTCGAGTTGATTTGGGGACCACGGAGCCCGTTCTAATTGCTATAGTGACCTCATGATCCCTCTAGACTTGAGAAAGTTATCTTGGGTTTTCTCTGGAGTACCATCAAGGAAATCAAGTCTCCTTTCACGTTTGATGTGGGATACGGAATTGCTCTGCACGCAGTGCAGGGGAATCGGGCCTTATCTCGGGGCGAGGGGGAAGTCTCATGGTTTTCTCGACTTGCGGACGGATCCTGGGTATATTCTCGAGTTACGACAGGGAGGGCCCTTCCAGACACTTGTTTGTTCAGCGACGTCAGGACTCCTGCCTAGGTGGGAGGGACACCTCGGGATTCTCCTCGAGTCTTGGCATGGGAGTTGGGACGCGTCTCCACGTGAAGCGGGAGACCCAGATTCCCCGTCCATGTGGACAGGGATCCTAGGACTCCTAACCATTTTCAAGAGGAGTCAGGCATCGTCTCCTTTGGAAGCATTGATCTCCGTGGACCTCTCAAGTTTTCAAAGGATGTGAGGCCTCCGGTCGCGATAAGGCGGGGAACCAAGTCTTTCTCTGTGGTCTCCACAGGGGATTCAGACATCCGTTGGTCTTGTGAAATGCAAGACAAGCCTGCATTTAATTCACTGCAGGGATATCCGGCCTTACTTCGAGTCAGAGCATCTCGGTGTCCATTCCACTTGTGGCCACAATCTCAGGGTCCCTCTCACCTACCTGTAGCTGAGAGAAGCCTCCTCTTGAGGTGCTTGTGGAAACTTGATATTCCTCTTGAGTCGAAGCCAGGGACTAAGCTCTCATCTCGAGTTGATTTGGGTTCCACGGAGCCCTTTCGTGTTGGTACAGTGACCTCAGGATCCCTCTAGACTTGAGACAGTGATCTTGGGATTTCTCTGGAGTACCATCAAGGAAATCAAGACTCCATTCAGGCTTGATGTGGAACACGGAATTGCTCTGCACGCAGTGCAGGGGAATCGGGCCTCATCTCGCGGCGAGGGGGAAGTCTCATGGTTTTTCTCGAGTTGCGGCTGGAACCTTGGGTATATTCTCGAGTTACGACGGGGAGGGCCCTTCCAGACACGTGTTTGTTCAGCGATGTCAGGACTCAGGCCTAGGTGCGAGGGACACCTCGGGATTCTCCTCGAGTCTTGGCATGGCAATTGGGACGCGTCTCCACGTGAGGCGGGAGACCCAGGGTCCCTTTCCGCGTGCCACAGGGATCCTGGGACTCCTATCCATTTTCAAGAGGAGTCAGGCATCGTCTCCTTTGGAAGCATTGATCTCCGCGGACCTCTCGAGTTTTCAAAGGATGTGAGGCCTCCGGTCGCGATGAGGCGGAGCACTAGATATTTCTCTGTGGTCTCCACAGGGGATTCAGACATCCCTTCGTCTTGGGACATGCAACACGAGCCTGCATTCAATTCACTGCAGGGATATCCGGCCTTACTTCGAGTCAGAGCATCTAGGTGTCCATTCCACTTGAGGCCACAAACTCAGGGTCCCTCTCACATACCTGTAGCTGAGAGAAGCCTCCTCTTCAGGTGCTTGTGGAAAGTTGGTATTCCTCTTGAGTTGAAGCCAGGGACTAATCTCTCATCTCGAGTTGATTTGGGGTCCACGGAGCCCTTTCGTGTTGCTCCAATGACCTCAGGATCCCTCTAGACTTGAGACAGTGATCTTGGGTTTTCTCTGGAGTGCCATCAAGGAAATCAAGGCTCCTTTCACGTTTGATGCCGAACACGGAATTGGTCTGCACTCATTGCAGGGGAATCGGGCCTCATCTCGCGGCGAGGGGTAAGTCCTATGGTTTTTCTCGAGTTGCGGCCGGAACCTGGGGTATATTCTCGAGTTACCACGGGGAGGACCCTTCCAGACACGTGTTTGTTCAGCGACGTCAGGACTCCTGCCTAGGTGCGAAGGACACCTCGGGATTCTCCTCGAGTCTTGGCATGGCAATTGGGACGCGTCTCCACGTGAGGCGGGAGACCCAGGGTACCTTTCCACGTGCCAAAGGGATCCTGGGACTCCTATCTATTTTCAAGAGGAGTCAGGCATCGTCTCCTTTGGAAGCATTGATCTCCGGGGACCTCTCGAGTTTTCAAAGGATGTCAGGCCTCCGGTCGCGTTGAGGCGGAGGACTAGGTCTTTCTCTGTGGCCTCCACGGGGGATTCATACATCCCTTCGTCTTGGGAGATGGAAGACGAGCCTGCATTCAATTCACTGCAGGGATATCCGGCCTTACTTCGAGTCAGAGCATCTAGGTGTCCATTCCACTTGAGGCCACAAACTCAGGGTCCCTCTCACATACCTGTAGCTGAGAGAAGCCTCCTCTTCAGGTGCTTGTGGAAAGTTGGTATTCCTCTTGAGTTGAAGCCAGGGAATAATCTCTCATCTCGAGTTGATTTGGGGTCCACGGAGCCCTTTCGTGTTGCTCCAGTGACTTCAGGATCCCTCTAGACTTGAGACAGTGATCTTGGGTTTTCTCTGGAGTGCCATCAAGGAAATCAAGGCTCCTTTCACGTTTGATGTGGAACACGGAATTGCTCTGCACGCAGTGCAGTGGAATCGGGCCTCATGTTGCAGCGAGGGGGAAGTCTCATGGTTTTTCTCGAGTTGCGGCCGGAACCTGGGATATATGCTCGAGATACGACGGGGAGGGCCCTTCCAGACACATGTTTGTTCAGCGACGTCAGGACACCTGCCTAGGTGCGATGGACACCTCGGGATTCTCCCCGAGGTTTCGCATGGCAATTGGGATGTGTCTCCAGGTGAGGCGGGAGAACCAGTGTTCCTTTCCACGTGCCACAGGGTCCTGGGACTCCTATCCATTTTCAAGAGGAGTCAGGCATCGTCTCCTTTGGAAGCATTGATCTCCGCGGACCTCTCGAGTTTTCAAAGGATGTGAGGCCTCCGGTCGCGATGAGGCGGAGAACTAGGTCTTTTTCTGTGGTCTCCACAGGGGATTTAGACATCCCTTCGTCGTGGAAGATGCAAGACGAGCCGGCATTCAATTCACTGCAGGGATATCCGGCCTTACTTAGAGTCACAGCATCTCAGTGTCTATACCACCTGAGGTCACAAACTCAGGGTCGCTCTCACATACCTGTAGCTCAGAGAAACCTCCTCTGGAGGTGCTTGTGGAGTGTTGGTATTCCTCTTGAGTCGAAGCCAGGGACTAAGCTCTCATCTCGAGTTGATTTGGGGTCCATGGAGCCATTTCGTTTTGCTACAGTGTCTTCAGGATCCCTCTAGACTTGAGACAGTGATCTTGGGTTTTCTCTGGAGTGCCATCAAGGAAATCAAGGCTCCTTTCACGTTTGTTGTGAAACACGGAATTGCTCTGCACACAGTGTAGGGGAATCGGGCCTCATCTCGTGGCAAGGGGGAAGTCTCATGGTTTTTCTCGAGTTGCAGCTGGAACCTGGGGTATATCCTCGGGTTACGACGGGGAGGGCCCTTCCAGAACCGTGTATGTTCAGCGACGTCAGGACTCCTGCCTAGGTGCGAGGGAGAGCTCGGGATTTTCCTCGAGTCTTGGCAAGGCAATTGGGACGCGTCTCCACATGAGGCGGGAGACCCAGGGTCCCTTTCCACATTCTACAGGGATCCTGGGACTCCTATCCATTTTCATGAGGAGTCAGGCATCATCTCCTTTGGAAGCATTGATCTCCGCGGACCTCTCGAGTTTTCCAAGGATGTGAGGTCTCCGGTCGCGATGTGTCGAGATCTAGGTCTTTCTCTGTGGTCTCCACAGGGGATTCAGACATCCCTTCGTCTTGGGAGATGCAGGACGAGCCAGCATTCAATTCACTGCAGGGATATCAGTCCTTACTTCGAGTCAGAGCATCTCAGTGTCCATTCCACTTGAGTCCACAAACTCAGAGTCCCTCTCACATACCTGTAGCTGAGAGAAGCCTCCACTTGAGGTGCTGTGGAAAGTTGGTATTCCTCTTGAGACGAAGCTAGGGACTAAGCTCTCATCTCGAGTTGATTTGGGGTCCACAGAGCCCTTTCGTGTTGCTCCAGTGACCTCAGGATCCCTCTAGACTTGAGACAGTGATCTTGGGTTTTCTCTGGAGGGCCATCAAGGAAATCAAGGCTCCTTTCACGTTTGATGTGGAACCCGGAATTGCTCTGCACGCAGTGCAGGAGAATCGGGCCTCATCTCGCGGCGAGGGGGAAGTCTCATGGTTTTTCTCGAGTTGCGGCCGGAACCTGGGGTATATTCTCGAGTTAAGACGGGGAGGGCCCTTCCAGACACGTGTTTGTTCAGCGACGTCAGGACTCCTGCCTAGGTGCGAGGGACACCTCGGGATTCTCCTCGAGTCTTGGCATGGCAATTGGGACGCGTCTCCACGTGAGGCGGGAGACCCAGCGTCCCTTTCCACGTGCCACAGGGATCCTGGGACTCCTATCCATTTTCAAGAGGAGTCAGGCATCGTCTCCTTTGGAAGCATTGATCTCCGCGGACCTCTCGAGTTTTCAAAGGATGTGAGGCCTCCGGTTGCGTTGAGTGGGAGGACTAGGTCTTTCTCTGTGGTCTCCACAGGGGATTCAGACATCCCTTTGTTTTGGGAGATGCAAGACGAGCATGCATTCAATTCACTGCAGGGATATCCGGACTTACTTGGAGTCAGAGCATCTCGGTGTCCATTCCACTTGAGGCCACAAACTCAGGGTCCCTCTCACATACCTGTAGCTGAGAGAAGCCTCCTCTTGAGGTGCTTGTGGAAAGTTGGTATTCCTCTTGAGTCGAAGCCAGGGACTAAGCTCTCATCTCGAGTTGATTTGGGGTCCACGGAGCACTTTCGTGTTGCTCCAGTGACCTCAGGATCCCTCTAGACTTGAGACAGTGATCTTGGGTTTTCTCTGGAGTACCATCAAGGAAATCAAGGCTCCTTTCACGTTTGATGTGGAACACGGAATTGCTCTGCACGCAGTGCAGGGGAATCGGGCCTCATCTCGCGGCGAGGGGGAAGTCTCATGGTTTTTCTCGAGTTGCGGCCGGAACATGGGGTATATTCTCGAGTTACGACGGGGAGGGCCCTTCCAGACACGTGTTTGTTCAGCAACGTCAGGACTCCTGCCTAGGTGCGAGGGACACCTCGGGATTCTCCTCGAGTGTTGGCATGGCAATTGGGACGCGTCTCCACGTGAGGCAGGAGACCCAGGGTCCCTTTCCACGTGCCACAGGGATCCTGGGGATCCTATCCATTTTCAATAGGCGTCAGGCATCGTCTCCTTTGGAAGCATTGATCTCCGCAGACCTCTCGAGTTTTCAAAGTATGTGAGGCCTCCGGTCGCGATGAGGCGGAGAACTAGGTCTTTCTCTGTGGTCTCCACAGGGGATTCAGACACCCCTTCGTCTTGGGAGATGCAAGATGAGCCTGCTTTCAATTCCCTGCAGGGATATCCGGCCTTACTTCGAGTCAGAGCATCTCGGTGTCCATTCCATTGAGGCCAAAAACTCAGGGTCCCTCTCACATACTGTAGCTGAGAGCAGCCTCCTCTTGAGGTGCTTGTGGAAAGTTGGTATTCCTCTTGAGTCGAAGCCAGGGACTGAGCTTTCATCTCGAGTTGATTTGGGTTCCATGGAGCCCTTTCGTGTTGCCACAGTGACCTCAGAATCCCTTTAGACTTGAGACAATAATCTTGGGTTTTCTCTGGAGTGCCATCAAGGAAATCAAGGCTCCTTTCATGTTTGATGTGGAACACGGAATTGCTCTGCACACAGTGCAGGGGAATCGGGCCTCATCTCGCGGCGAGGGAGAAGTCTCATGGTTTTTCTCGAGTTGCGGCCGGAACCTGGGGTATATTCTCGAGTTACGACGGGGAGGGCCATTCCAGACACGTGTTTGTTCAGCGACGTCAGAACTCATGCCTAGGTGAGAGGGACACCTCGAGATTCTCCTCGAATCTTGGCATGGCAATTGGGACACGTCTCCACGTGACGCAGGCGACCCAGGGTCCCTTTCCACGTGCCACAGGGATCCTGGGACTCCTATCCATTTTCAAGAGGAGTCCGGCATCGTCTCCTTTGGAAGCATTGATCTCCGCGGACCTCTCGAGTTTTCAAAGGATGTGAGTATTCCGGTCTCAATGTGGCGAGAACTAGGTCTTTCTCTGTGGTCTCCACAGGGGATTCAGACATCCCTTTGTCTTGGGAGATGCAAGACGAGCCTGCGTTCAATTCACTGCAGGGATATCCAGCCTTACTTCGAGGCAGAGCATCTCGGTGTCCTTTCCACTTGAGGCCACAAACTCAGGGTCCCTCTCACATACCTGTAGCTGAGAGAAGCCTCCACTTGAGGTGCTGTGGAAAGTTGGTATTCCTCTTGAGACGAAGCTAGGGACTAAGCTCTCATCTCGAGTTGATTTGGGGTCCACAGAGCCCTTTCGTGTTGCTCCAGTGACCTCAGGATCCCTCTAGACTTGAGACAGTGATCTTGGGTTTTCTCTGGAGGGCCATCAAGGAAATCAAGGCTCCTTTCACGTTTGATGTGGAACCCGGAATTGCTCTGCACGCAGTGCAGGGGAATCGGGCCTCATCTCGCGGCGAGGGGGAAGTCTCATGGTTTTTCTCGAGTTGCGGCCGGAACCTGGGGTATATTCTCGAGTTAAGAGGGGGAGGGCCCTTCCAGACACGTGTTTGTTCAGCGACGTCAGGACTCCTGCCTAGGTGCGAGGGACACCTCGGGATTCTCCTCGAGTCTTGGCATGGCAATTGGGACGCGTCTCCACGTGAGGCGGGAGACCCAGGGTCCCTTTCCACGTGCCACAGGGATCCTGGGACTCCTATCCATTTTCAAGAGGAGTCAGGCATCGTCTCCTTTGGAAGCATTGATCTCCGCGGACCTCTCGAGTTTTCAAAGGATGTGAGGCCTCCGGTTGCGTTGAGTGGGAGGACTAGGTCTTTCTCTGTGGTCTCCACAGGGGATTCAGACATCCCTTTGTCTTGGGAGATTCAAGACGAGCCCGCATTCAATTCACTGCAGGGATATCCGGCCTTACTTCGAGTCAGAGCATCTCGGTGTCCATTCCACTTGAGGCCACAAACTCAGGGTCCCTCTCACATACCTGTTGCTGAGAGAAGCCTCCTCTTGAGGTGCTTATGGAAAGTTGGTATTCCTCTTGAGTCGAAGCCAGGGAATAAGCTCTCATCTCGAGTTGATTTGGGTTCCACGGAGGCTTTTCGTGTTGCTCCAGTGACCTCAGGATCCCTCTAGACTTGAGACAGTGATCTTGGGTTTTCTCTGGAGTGCCATCAAGGAAATCAAACCTCCTTTCACGTTTGATGTGGAACATGGAATTGCTCTGCACGCAGTACAGGGGAATCGGGCCTCATCTCGCGGCAAGGGGGATGTCTCATGGTTTTTCTCAAGTTGCGGCCGGAACCTGGGGTATATTCTCGAGTTACGACGGGGAGGGCCCTTCCAGACACGTGTTTGTTCAGCGTCGTCAGGACTCCTGCCTAGGTGCGAGGGACACCTCTGGATTGTCCTCGAGTCTTGGCATGGCAATTGGGACGTGTCTCCACGTGAGGTGGAAGACCCAGTGTCCCTTTCCACGTGCCACAGGAATCCTGGGACTCCTATCCATTTTCAAGAAGAGTCAGGCATCGTCTCCTTTGGAAGCATTGATCTCCGTGGACCTCTCGAGTTTTCAAAGGATGTGAGGCCTCCGGTCTCGATGAGGCGGAGGACTATGTCTTTCTCTGTGGTCTTCACAGGGGATTCAGACATCGCTTCGTCTTGGGAGATGCAAGACGAGCCTGCATTCAATTCACTGCAGGGATATCCGGCCTTACTTCGAGTCAGAGCATCTCGGTGTCCATTCCACTTGAGGCCACAAACTCAGGGTCCCTCTCACATACCTGTAGCTGAGAGAAGCCTCCACTTGAGGTGCTTGTGGAAAGTTGGTATTCCTCTTGAGTCGAAGCCAGGGACTAAGCTCTCATCTCGAGTTCATTTGGGGTCCACGGAGCCCTTTCGTGTTGCTACAGTGACCTCAGGATCCCTCTAGACTTGAGACAGTGATCTTGGGTTTTCTCTGGAGGGCCATCAAGGAAATCAAGGCTCCTTTCACGTTTGATGTGGAACACGGAATTGCTCTGCACGCAGTGCAGGGGAATCGGGCCTCATCTCGTGACGAGGGGAAAGTCTCATTGTTTTTCTCGAGTTGCGGCCGGAACCTGGGGTATATTCTCGAGTTACGACGGGGAGGGCCCTTCCAGACACGTGTTTGTTCAGCGACGTCAGGACTCCTGCCTAGGTGCGAGGGACACCTCGGGATTCTCCTCAAGTCTTGGCATGGCAATTGGGACGCGTCTCCACGTGAGGCGGGAGACCCAGGGTCCCATTCCACGTGCCACAGGGATCCTGGGACTACTATCCATTTTCAAGAGAAGTCAGGCATCGTCTCTTTTGGAAGCATTGATCTCCGCGGACCTCTCGAGTTGTCAAAGGATGTGAGGCCTCTGGTCGCGTTGAGGCGGAGGACTAGGTCTTTCTCTGTGGTCTCCACAGGGGATTCAGACATCCCTTCGTCTTGGGAGATGCAAGACGAGGCTGCAATCAATTCACTGCAGGGATATCCGGCCTTACTTCGAGTCAGAGCATCTCGGTGTCCATTCCACTTGAGGCCACACACTCAGGGTCCCTCTCACATACCTGTAGCTGAGAGAAGGCTACTCTTGAGGTGCTTCTGGAAAGTTGGTATTCCTCTTGAGTCGAAGCCAGGGACTAAGCTCTCATCTCGAGTTGATATGGGCTCCTCGGAGCCCTATCGTGTTGCTCCAGTGACCTCAGGATCCCTCTAGACTTGAGACAGTGATCTTGGGTTTTCTCTGGAGTGCCATCAAGGAAATCAAGGCTCCTTTCACGTTTGATGTGGAACCCGGAATTGCTCTGCACTCAGTGAAGGGGAATCGGGCCTCATCTCGCGGCGAGGGGGAAGTCTCATGGTTTTTCTCGAGTTGCGGCCGGAACCTGGGGTATATTCTCGAGTTAAGACGGGGAGGGCCCTCCCAGACACGTGTTTGTTCAGCGACGTCAGGACTCCTGCCTAGGTGCGAGGGACACCTCGGGATTCTCCTCGAGTCTTGGCATGGCAATTGGGACGCGTCTCCACGTGAGGCGGGAGACCCAGCGTCCCTTTCCACGTGCCACAGGGATCCTGGGACTCCTATCCATTTTCAAGAGGAGTCAGGCATCGTCTCCTTTGGAAGCATTGATCTCCGCGGACCTCTCGAGTTTTCAAAGGATGTGAGGCCTCCGGTTGCGTTGAGTGGGAGGACTAGGTCTTTCTCTGTGGTCTCCACAGGGGATTCAGACATCCCTTTGTTTTGGGAGATGCAAGACGAGCCTGCATTCAATTCACTGCAGGGATATCCGGACTTACTTCGAGTCAGAGCATCTCGGTGTCCATTCCACTTGAGGCCACAAACTCAGGGTCCCTCTCACATACCTGTAGCTGAGAGAAGCCTCCTCTTGAGGTGCTTGTGGAAAGTTGGTATTCCTCTTGAGCCGAAGCCAGGGACTAAGCTCTCATCTCGAGTTGATTTGGGGTCCACGGAGCACTTTCGTGTTGCTCCAGTGACCTCAGGATCCCTCTAGACTTGAGACAGTGATCTTGGGTTTTCTCTGGAATACCATCAAGGAAATCAAGGCTCCTTTCACGTTTGATGTGGAACATGGAATTGCTCTGCACGCAGTGCAGGGGAATCGGGCCTCATCGCGCGGCGAGGGGGAAGTCCCATGGTTTTTCTCGAGTTGCGGCCTGAACCTGGGATATATTCTCGAGTTACGACGGGGAGGGCGCTTCCATACACGTGTTGGTTCAGCGACGTCAGGACTCCTGCCTAGGTGCGAGGGACACCTCGGGATTGTCCTCGAGTCTTGGCCTGGCAATTGGGACGTGTCTCCACGTGAGTTGGAAGACCCAGGGTCCCTTTCCACGTGCCACAGGGATCCTGGGACTCCTATCCATTTTCAAGAAGAGTCAGGCATCGTCTCTTTTGGAAGCATTGATCTCCGTGGACCTCTCGAGTTTTCAAAGGATGTGAGGCCTCCGGTCTCGATGAGGCGGAGGACTAGGTCTTTCTCTGTGGTCTCCACAGGGGATTCAGACATCCCTTCGTCTTGGGAGATGCAAGACGAGCCTGCATTCAATTCACTGCAGGGATATCCGGCCTTACTTCGAGTCAGAGCATCTCGGTGTCCATTCCACTTGAGGCCACAAACTCAGGGTCCCTCTCACATACCTGTAGCTGAGAGAAGCCTCCACTTGAGGTGCTTGTGGAAAGTTGGTATTCCTCTTGAGTCGAAGCCAGGGACTAAGCTCTCATCTCGAGTTGATTTGGGGTCCACGGAGCCCTTTCGTGTTGCTACAGTGACCTCAGGATCCCTCTAGACTTGAGACAGTGATCTTGGGTTTTCTCTGGAGGGCCATCAAGGAAATCAAGGCTCCTTTCACGTTTGGTGTGGAACACGGAATTGCTCTGCACGCAGTGCAGGGAAATCGGGCCTCATCTCGTGACGAGGGGAAAGTCTCATTGTTTTTCTCGAGTTGCGGCCGGAACCTGGGGTATATTCTCGAGTTACGACGGGGAGGGCCCTTCCAGACACGTGTTTGTTCAGCGACGTCAGGACTCCTGCCTAGGTGCGAGGGACACCTCGGGATTCTCCTCAAGTCTTGGCATGGCAATTGGGACGCGTCTCCACGTGAGGCGGGAGACCCAGGGTCCCATTCCACGTGCCACAGGGATCCTGGGACTACTATCCATTTTCAAGAGAAGTCAGGCATCGTCTCCTTTGGAAGCATTGATCTCCGCGGACCTCTCGAGTTTTCAAAGGATGTGAGGCCTCTGGTCGCGTTGAGGCGGAGGACTAGGGCTTTCTCTGTGGTCTCCACAGGGGATTCAGACATCCCTTCATCTTGGGAGATGCAAGACGAGGCTGCTATCAATTCACTGCAGGGATATCCGGCCTTACTTCGAGTCAGAGCATCTCGGTGTCCATTCCACTTGAGGCCACACACTCAGGGTCCCTCTCACATACCTGTAGCTGAGAGAAGCCTACTCTTGAGTTGCTTGAGGAAAGTTGGTATTCCTCTTGAGTCGAAGCCAGGGACTAAGCTCTCATCTCGAGTTGATTTGGGCTCCTCAGAGCCCTATCGTGTTGCTCCAGTGACCTCAGGATCCCTCTAGACTTGAGACAGTGATCTTGGGTTTTCTCTGGAGTGCCATCAAGGAAATCAAGGCTCCTTTCACGTTTGATGTGGAACACGGAATTGCTCTGCACTCAGTGAAGGGGAATCGGGCCTCATCTGGCGGTGAGGTGGAAGTCTCATGGTTTTTCTCGAGTTGCGCCTGGAACCTGGGGTATATTCTCGAGTTACGACGGGGAGGGCCCTTCCAGACAGGTGTTTGTTCAGCGACGTCAGGACTCCTGCCTAGGTGCGAGGGACAACTCGGGATTCTCCTCGAGTCTTGGCATGGCAATTGGGACGCGTCTCCACGTGAGGCGGGAGACCCAGGGTCCCTTTGCACGTGCCACAGGGATCCTGGGACTCCTATCCATTTTCAAGAGGAGTCAGGCATCGTCTCCTTTGGAAGCATTGATCTCAGCGGACCTCTCGAGTTTTCAAAGGATGTGAGGCCTCCGGTCGCGAGGAGGCGGAGAACTAGGTCTTTCTCTGTGGTCTCCACAGGGGATTCAGACATCCCTTATTCTTGGGAGATGCAAGACGAGCATGCATTCAATTCACTTCAGGGATATCCGGCCTTACTTCAAGTCAGAGCATCTCGGTGTCCATTCCACTTGAGGCCACAAACTCATGGTCCCTCTCACATACCTGTAGCTGAGAGAAGCCTCCTCTTGAAGTCCTTGTGGAAAGTTGGTATTCCTCTTGAGTCGAAGCCAGGGACTAAGCTCTCATCTTGAGTTGATTTGGGGTCCACGGAGCCCTTTCGTGTTGCTCCAGTGACCTCAGGATCCCTCTAGACTTGAGACAGTGATCTTGGGTTTTCTCTGGAGTGCCATCAAGGAAATCAAGGCTCCTTTCACGTTTGATGTGGAACACGCAATTGCTCTGCACTCAGTGCATGGGAATCGGACCTCATCTCGGGGCGAGGGGGAAGTCTCATGGTTTTTCTCGAGTTGCGGCCTGAACCTGGGGTATATTCTCGAGTTACGACGGGGAGGGCCCTTCCAGACACGTGTTTGTTCATCGACTTCAGGACTCCTGCCTAGGTGCGTGGGACACCTCGGGATTCTCCTCGAGTCTTGGAATGGCAATTGGGACGCGTCTCCACGTGAGGCGGGAGACCCAGGGTCCCTTTCCACGTTCCACAGGGATCCTGGGACTACTATCCATTTTCAAGAGGAGTCAGGCATCGTCTCCTTTGGAAGCATTGATCTCAGCGGACCTCTCGAGTTTTCAAAGGATATGCGGCCTCCGTTCGCGTTGAGGCGGAGCACTAGGTCTTTCTCTGTGGTCTCCACAGGGGATTCAGACATCCCTTCATCTTGGGAGATGCAAGACAAGCCTGCGTTCAACTCACTGCAGGGATATCCGGCCTTATTTCGAGTCAGAGCATCTCGTTGTCCATTCCACTTGAGGCCACAAACTCAGGGTCCCTCTCACATACCTGTAGCTGAGAGAAGCCTCCTCTTGAGGTGCTTGTGGAAACTTGGTATTCCCCTTGAGTCGAAGCCAGGGACTAAGCTCTCATTTCGAGTTGATTTGGTGTCCACGGATCCCTTTTGTGTTGCTCCAATGACCTCAGGATCCCTCTAGACTTGAGACAGTGATCTTGGGTTTTCTCTGGAGTGCCATCAAGGAAATCAAGGCTCCTTTCACGTTTGATGTGGAACACGGAATTGCTCTGCACGCAGTGCAGGTGAATCGGGCCTCATCTCGCGGCGAGGGGGAAGTCTCATGGTTTTTCTCGAGTTGCGGCCAGAACCTGGGGTATATTCTCGAGTTACGACGGGGAGGGCCCTTCCAGACACGTGTATGTTCAGCGACGTCAGGACTCCTGCCTAGGTGCGAGGGACACCTCGGGATCTCCTCGAGTCTTGGCATGGCAATTGGGACGCGTCTCCACGTGAGGCGGGAGACCCAGGGTCCCTTTCGATGTGCCACAGGGATCCTGGGACTACTATCCATTTTCAAGAGGAGTCAGGCATCGTCTCTTTTGGAAATATTGATCTCCGTGGACCTCTCGAGTTTTCAAAGGATGTGAGGCCTCCGGTCGCATTGAGGCGGAGGACTAGGTCTTTCTCTGTGGTCTCCACAGGGTATTCAGTCATCCCTTCGTCTTGGGAGATGCAAGACGAGCCTGCATTCAATTCACTGCAGGGATATCCAGCCTTACTTCGAGGCAGAGCATCTCGGTGTCCTTTCCACTTGAGGCCACAAACTCAGGGTCCTTCTCACATACCTGTAGCTGAGAGAAGCCTCCACTTGACGTGCTTGGGGAAAGTTGGTATTCCTCTTGAGACGAAGCTAGGGAATAAGCTCTCATCTCGAGTTGATTTGGGGTCCACAGAGCCCTTTCGTGTTGCTCCAGTGACCTCAGGATCCCTCTAGACTTGAGACAGTGATCTTGCGTTTTCTCTGGAGGGCCATCAAGGAAATCAAGGCTCCTTTCACGTTTGATGTGGAACACGGAATTGCTCTGCACGCAGTGAAGGGGAATCGGGCCTCATCTCGCGGCGAGGGGGATGTCTCATGGTTTTTCTCGAGTTGCGGCCGGAACCTGGGGTATATTCTCGAGTTACGACGGGGAGGGCCCTTCCAGACAAGTGTTTGTTCAGCAACGTCAGGACTCCTGCCTAGGTGCGAGGGACACCTCGGGATTCTCCTCGAGGCTTGGCATGGCAATTGGGACGCGTCTCCACGTGAGGCGGGAGACCCAGCGACCCTTTCCACGTGCCACAGGGATCCTGGGACTCCTATCCATTTTCAGGAGGAGTCAGGCATCGTCTCCTTTGGAAGCATTGATCTCTGCAGACCTCTCGAGTTTTCAAAGGATGTTAGTCCTCCGGACGCGATGAGGCGGAGGACTAGTTCTTTCTCTGTGGTCTCCACAGGGGATTCAGACATCCCTTCATCTTGGGAGATGCAAGACGAGGCTGCAATCAATTCACTGCAGGGATATCCGGCCTTACTTCGAGTCAGAGCATCTCGGTGTCCATTCCACTTGAGGCCACAAACTCAGGGTCCCTCTCACATACCTATAGCTGACAGAAGCCTACTCTTGAGTTGCTTGAGGAAAGTTGGTATTCCTCTTGAGTCGAAGCCAGGGACTAAGCTCTCATATCGAGTTGATTTGGGGTCCTCGGAGCCCTTTCTTGTTGCTCCAGTGACCAAGGGATCCCTCTAGACTTGAGACAGTGATCTTGGGTTTTCTCTGGAGTGCCATCAAGGAAATCAAGGCTCCATTCACGTTTGATGTGGAACACGGAATTGCTCTGCACGCAGTGAAGGGGAATCGGGCCTCATCTCGCGGCGAGGGGGAAGTCTCATGGTTTTTGTCGAGTTGCGGCCGGAACCTGGGGTATATTCTCGAGTTACGACGGGGAGGGCCCTTCTACACAAGTGTTTGTTCAGCGACGTCAGGACTCCTGCCTAGGTGCGAGGGACACCTTGGGATTCTCCTCGAGTCTTGGCATGGCAATTGGGACGCGTCTCCACGTGAGGCGGGAGACCCAGCGACCCTTTCCACGTGCCACAGGGATCCTGGGAATCCTATCCATTTTCAAGAGGAGTCAGGCATCGTCTCCTTTGGAAGCATTGATCTCCGCAGACCTCTCGAGTTTTCAAAGGATGTGAGGCCTCCGGTCGCGTTGGGGCGGAGGACTAGGGCTTTCTCTGTGGTCTCCACAGGGGATTCAGACATCCCGTAGTCTTGGGAGATGCAAGACGAGCCTGCATTCAATTCACTGCAGGGATATCCGGCCTTACTTCGAGTCAGAGCATCTCGGTTGTCATTCTACTAGAGGCCACAAACTCAGGGTCCCTCTCACATACCTGTAGCTGAGAGAAGCCTCCTCTTGAGGTGCTTGTGGAAAGTTGGTATTCCTCTGGACTCGAAGCCAGGGACTAAGCTCTCATCTCGAGTTGATTTGTGGTCCACGGATCCCATTCGTGTTGCTCCAATGACCTCAGGATGCCTCTAGACATGAGACAGTGATCTTGGGTTTTCTCTGGAGTGCCATCAAGGAAATCAAGGCTCCTTTCACGTTTGATGTGGAACACGGAATTGCTCTGCACGCAGTGCAGGGGAATCTGGCCTCATCTGCGGGCGAGGGGGAAGTCTCATGGTTTTTCTCGAGTTGCGGCCGGAACCTGGGGTATATTCTCGAGTTACGATGGGGAGGGCCCTTCCAGACACGTGTTTGTTCAGCGATGTCATGACTCCTGCCTAGGTGCGAGGGACACCTCGGGATTCTCCTCGAGACTTGGCATGGCAATTGGGACGCGTCTCCACGTGAGGTGGTAGACCCAGGATCCCTTTCCACGTGCCACAGGGATCCTGGAACTCCTATCCATTTTCAAGAGGAGTCAGGCATCGTCTCCTTTGGAAGCATTGATCTCCGCGGACCTCTCGAGTTCTCAAAGGATGTGAGGCCTCCGTTCGCGATGAAGCGGAGGACTAGGTCTTTCTCTGTGGTCTCCACAGGGGATTCAGACAACCCTTCGTCTTGGGAGATGCAAGACGAACCTGCATTCAATTCACTGCAGGGATATCCAGCCTTAGTTCGAGTCAGAGCATCTCGGTGTCCATTCCACTTGAGGCCACAAACTCAGGGTCCCTCTCACATACCTGTAGCTGAGAGAAGCCTCCTCTTGAGGTGCTTGTGGAAAGTTGGTGTTCCTCTTGAGTCGAAGCCAAGGACTAAGCTCTCATCTCGAGTTGACTTGGGCTGCACAGAGCCCTTTCGTGTTGCTCCAGAGATTTCAGGATCCCTCTAGACTTGAGACAGTGATCTTGGGTTTTCTCTGGAGTGCCATCAAGGAAATCAAGGCTCCTTTCACGTTTGATGTGGAACACGCAATTGCTCTGCACGCAGTGCATGGGAATCGGGCCTCATCTCGGGGCGAGGGGGAAGTCTCATGGTTTTTCTCGAGTTGCGGCCCGAACCTGGGGTATATTCTCGAGTTACGACGGTGAGGGCCCTTCCAGACACGTGTTTGTACAGCGACTTCAGGACTCCTGCCTAGGTGCAAGGGACACCTCGGGATTCTTCTCGAGTCTTGGCATGGCAATTGGGACGCGTCTCCACGTGAGGCGGGAGACCCAGGGTCCCTTTCCACGTGCCACAGGGATCCTGGGACTCCTATCCATTTTCAAGAGGAGTCAGGCATCGTCTCCTTTGGAAGCATTGATCTCCGTGGACCTCTCGAGTTTTCAAAGGATGTGAAGCCTCCGGTCGCGATGAGGCGGAGAACTCGGTCTTTCTCTGTGGTCTCCAGAGGGGATTCAGTCATCCCTTCGTCTTGGGAGATGCAAGACGAGCCTGCATTCAATTCACTTCAGGGATATCCGGCCTTACTTCAAGTCAGAGCATCTCGGTGTCCATTCCACTTGAGGCCACAAACTCAGGGTCCCTCTCACATACCTGTAGCTGAGAGAAGCCTCCACTTGACGTGCTTGGGGAAAGTTGGTATTCCTCTTGAGACGAAGCTAGGGACTAAGCTCTCATCTCGAGTTGATTTGGGGTCCACAGAGCCCTTTCGTGTTGCTCCAGTGACCTCAGGATCCCTCTAGACTTGAGACAGTGATCTTGGGTTTTCTCTGGAGTGCCATCAAGGAAATCAAGGCTCCTTTCACGTTTGATGTGGAACACGGAATTGCTCTGCACGCAGTGAAGGGGAATCGGGCCTCATCTCGCGGCGAGGGGGATGTCTCATGGTTTTTCTCGAGTTGCGGCCGGAACCTGGTGTATATTCTCGAGTTACGACGGGGAGGGCCCTTCCAGACAAGTGTTTGTTCAGCAACGTCAGGACACCTGCCTAGGTGCGAGGGACACCTCGGGATTCTCCTCGAGGCTTGGCATGGAAATTGGGACGCGTCTCCACGTGAGGCGGGAGACCCAGCGACCCTTTCCACGTGCCACAGGGATCCTGGGACTCCTATCCATTTTCAGGAGGAGTCAGGCATCGTCTCCTTTGGAAGCATTGATCTCTGCAGACCTCTCGAGTTTTCAAAGGATGTTAGTCCTCCGGACGCGATGAGGCGGAGGACTAGTTCTTTCTCTGTCGACTCCACAGGGGATTCAGACATCCCTTCATCTTGGGAGATGCAAGACGAGGCTGCAATCAATTCACTGCAGGGATATCCGGCCTTATTTCGAGTCAGAGCATCTCGGTGTCCATTCCACTTGAGGCCACAAACTCAGGGTCCCTCTCACATACCTATAGCTGACAGAAGCCTACTCTTGAGTTGCTTGAGGAAAGTTGCTATTCCTCTTGAGTCGAAGCCAGGGACTAAGCTCTCATCTCGAGTTGATTTGGGGTGCTCGGAGCCCTTTCTTGTTGCTCCAGTGACCAAGGGATCCCTCTAGACTTGAGACAGTGATCTTGGGTTTTCTCTGGAGTGCCATCAAGGAAATCAAGGCTCCATTCACGTTTGATGTGGAACACGTAATTGCTCTGCACGCAGTGAAGGGGAATCGGGCCTCATCTCGCGGCGAGGGGGAAGTCTCATGGTTTTTGTCGAGTTGCGGCCGGAACCTGGGGTATATTCTCGAGTTACGACGGGGAGGGCCCTTCTACACAAGTGTTTGTTCAGCGACGTCAGGACTACTGCCTAGGTGCGAGGGACACCTTGGGATTCTCCTCGAGTCTTGGCATGGCAATTGGGACGCGTCTCCACGTGAGGCGGGAGACCCAGGGTCCCTTTCCACGTGCCACAGGGATCCTGGGAATCCTATCCATTTTCAAGAGGAGTCAGGCATCGTCTCCTTTGGAAGCATTGATCTCCGCAGACCTCTCGAGTTTTCAAAGGATGTGAAGTCTCCGGTCGCGTTGGGGCGGAGGACTAGGGCTTTCTCTGTGGTCTCCACAGGGGATTCAGACATCCCGTAGTCTTGGGAGATGCAAGACGAGCCTGCATTCAATTCACTGCAGGGATATCCGGCCTTACTTCGAGTCAGAGCATCTCGGTGTCCATTCCACTTGAGGCCACAAACTCAGGGTCCCTGTCACATACCTGTAGCTGAGAGAAGCCTCCTCTTGAGGTGCTTGTGGAAAGTTGGTATTCCTCTTGAGTCGAATCCAGGGACTAAGCTCTCATCTCGAGTTGATTTGGGGTACACGGATCCCTTTCGTGTTGCTCCAATGACCTCAGGATCCCTCTAGACTTGAGACAGTGATCTGGGGTTTTCTCTGGAGTGCCATCAAGGAAATCAAGGCTCCTTTCACGTTTGATGTGGAACACGGAATTGCTCTGCATGCAGTGCAGGGGAATCGGGCCTCATCTCGCGGCGAGGGGGAAGTCTCATGGTTTTTCTCGAGTTGCGGCCGGAACCTGGGGTATATTCTCGAGTTACGACGGGGAGGGCCCTTCCAGACACGTGTTTGTTCAGCGACGTCAGGACTCCTGCCTAGGTGCGAGGGACACCTCGGGATTCTCCTCGAGTCTTGGCATGGCAATTGGGACGCGTCTCCACGTGAGGCGGGAGACCCAGTGTCCCTTTTCACGTGCCACAGGGATCCTGGGACTCCTATCCATTTTCAAGAGGAGTCATGCATTGTCTCCTTTGGAAGCATTGATCTCCGCGGACCTCTCGAGTTTTCAAAGGATGTGAAGCCTCCGGTCGCGATGAGGCGGAGGACTAGGTCTTTCTCTGTGGTCTCCACAGGGGATTCAGACATCCCTTCGTCTTGGGAGATGCAAGACGAGCCTGCATTCAATTCACTGCAGGGATATCCGGCCTTACTTCGAGTCAGAGCATCTCGGTGTCCATTCTACTAGAGGCCACAAACTCAGGGTCCCTCTCACATACCTGTAGCTGAGAGAAGCCTCCTCTTGAGGTGCTTGTGGAAAGTTGTTATTCCTCTGGACTCGAAGCCAGGGACTAAGCTCTCATCTCGAGTTGATTTGGGGTCCACGGATCCCATTCGTGTTGCTCCAATGACCTCAGGATGCCTCTAGACATGAGACAGTGATCTTGGGTTTTCTCTGGAGTGCCATCAAGGAAATCAAGGCTCCTTTCACGTTTGATGTGGAACACGGAATTGCTCTGCACGCAGTGCAGCGGAATCGGGCCTCATCTGGCGGTGAGGGGGAAGTCTCATGGTTTTTCTCGAGTTGCGGCCAGAACCTGGGGTATATTCTCGAGTTACGACGGGGAGGGCCCTTCCATACACGTGTTTGTTCAGCGACGTCAGGACTCCTGCCTAGGTGCGAGGGACACCTCGGGATTCTCCTCGAGTCTTGGCATGGCAATTGGGACGCGTCTCCACGTGAGGCGGGAGACCCAGGGTCCCTTTCCACGTGCCACAGGGATCCTTGGACTCGTATCCATTTTCAAGAGGAGTCAGGCATCGTCTCCTTTGGAAGCATTGATCTCCGCAGACCTCTCGAGTTTTCAAAGATGTGAGGCCTCCGGTCGCGATGAGGCAGAGGACTAGGTCTTTCTCTGTCGTCTCCACAGGGGATTCAGACATCCCTTCATCTTGGGAGATGCAAGACGAGCCTGCATTCAATTCACTGCAGGGATATCTGGCCTTACTTCGAGTCAGAGCATCTCGGTGTCCATTCCACTTGAGGCAATAAACTCATGGTCCCTTTCACATACCTGTAGCTGAGAGAAGCCTCCTCTTGAAGTGCTTGTGGAAAGTTGGTATTCCTCTTGAGTCGAACCAGGGACTAAGCTCTCATCTCGAGTTGATTTGGGCTCCACGGAGCCCTTTCGTGTTGCTCCAGTGACCTCAGGATCCCTCTAGACTTGAGCCAGTGATCTTGGGTTTTCTCTGGAGTGCCATCAAGGAAATCAAGGCTCCTTTCACATTTGAGGTGGAACACGCAATTGCTCTGCACGCAGTGAAGGGGAATCGGGCCTCATCTCGGGGCGAGGGGGAAGTCTCATGGTTTTTCTCGAGTTGCGGCCCGAACCTGGGGTATATTCTCGAGTTACGACGGGGAGGGCCCTTCCAGACACGTGTTTGTTCATCGACTTCAGGACTCCTGCCTAGGTGCGTGGGACACCTCGGGATTCTCCTCGAGTCTTGGCATGGCAATTGGGACGCGTCTCCACGTGAGGCGGGAGACCCAGGGTCCCTTTCCACGTGCCACAGGGATCCTGGGACTACTATCCATTTTCAACAGGAGTCAGGCATTGTCTCCTTTGGAAGCATTGATCTCAGCGGACCTCTCGAGTTTTCAAAGGATATGCGGCCTCCGTTCGCGTTCAGGCGGAGCCCTAGGTCTTTCTCTGTGGTCTCCACAGGGGATTCAGACATCCCTTCGTCTTGGGAGATGCAAGACAAGCCTGCGTTCAACTCACTGCAGGGATATCCGGCCTTATTTCGAGTCAGAGCATCTCGTTGTCCATTCCACTTGAGGCCACAAACTCAGGGTCCCTCTCACATACCTGTAGCTGAGAGAAGCCTCCTCTTGAGGTGCTTGTGGAAAGTTGGTATTCCTCTTGAATCGAAGCCAGGGACTAAGCTCTCATCTCGAGTTGATTTTGGGTCCACGGAGCCCTTTCTTGTTGCTCCAGTGACCTCAGGATCCCTCTAGACTTGAGCCAGTGATCTTGGGTTTTCTCTGGAGTGCCATCAAGGAAATCAAGGCTCCTTTCACGTTTGATGTGGAACACGGAATTGCTCTGCACGCAGTGCAGGGGAATCTGGCCTCATCTCGTGGCGAGGGGGAAGTCTCATGGTTTTTCTCGAGTTGCGGCCGGAACCTGGGGTATATTCTCGAGTTATGACGGGGAGGGCCCTTCCTGACACGTGTTTGTTCAACGACGTCAGGACTCCTGCCTAGGTGCGAGGGACACATCGGGATTCTCCTCGAGTCTTGGCATGGCAATTGAGACGCCTCTCCACGTGAGGCGGGAGACCCAGGGTCCCTTTCCACGTGCCACACGGATCCTGGGGCTCCTATCCATTTTCAAGAGGAGTCAGGCATCGTCTCCTTTGGAAGCATTGATCTCCGCAGACCTCTCGAATTTTCAAAGGATGTGAGGCCTCCGGTCGCGTTGAGGCGGAGGACTAGGTCTTTCTCTGTCGTCTCCACAGGGGATTCAGACATCCCTTCGTCTTGGGAGATGCAAGACGAGCCTGCATTCAATTCACTGCAGGGATATCCGGCCTTACTTCAAGTCAGAGCATCACGGTGTCCATTCCACTTGAGGCCACAAACTCATGGTCCCTCTCACATACCTGTAGCTGAGAGAAGCCTCCTCTTTAAGTCCTTGTGGAAAGTTGGTATTCCTCTTGAGTCGAAGCCAGGGACTAAGCTCTCATCTCGAGTTGATTTGAGGTCCACGGAGCCCTTTCGTGTTGCTCCAGTGACCTCAGGATCCCTCTAGACTTGAGACAGTGATCTTGGGTTTTCTCTGGAGTGCCATCAAGGAAATCAAGGCTCCTTTCACGTTTGATGTGGAACACGCAATTGCTCTGCACGCAGTGCATGGGAATCGGGCCTCATCTCGGGGCGAGGGGCAAGTCTCATGGTTTTTCTCGAGTTGCGGCCAGAACCTGGGGTATATTCTCGAGTGACGACGGGGAGGGCCCTTCCAGACACGTGTTTGTTCAGCGACGTCAGGACTCCTGCCTAGGTGCGAGGGACACCTCGGGATTCTCCTTGAGTCTTGGCATGGCAATTGGGACGCGTCTCCACGTGAGGCGGGAGACCCAGTGTCCCTTTCCAAGTGCCACAGGGATCCTGGGACTCCTATCCATTTTCAAGAGGAGTCAGGCATCGTTTCCTTGGGAGGCATTGATCTCCGCAGACCTCTCGAGTTTTCAAAAGATGTGAGGCTTCCGGTCGAGATGAGGCGGTGAACTAGGTCTTTCTCTGTGGTCTGCACAGGTGAATCAGAACTCCCTTCGTCTTGGCAGATGCAAGATGAGCCTGCATTCAATTCACTGCAGGGATATCCGGCCTTACTTCGAGTCAGAGCATCTCGGTGTCCATTCCACTTGAGGCCACAAACTCAGGGTCCCTCTCACATACCTTTAGCTGAAAGAAGCCTCCTCTTGAGGTGCTTGTGGAAAGTTGGTATTCCTTTTTAGTTGAAGCCAGGGACTAAGCACTCATCTCGAGTTGATTTGGGGTCCACGGAGCCCTTTCATGTTACTCCAGTGACCTCAGGATCCCTCTAGACTTGAAATAGTGATCTTGGGTTTTCTGAAGATCTGAAATGTTGTGAAAAACATGAAGAGCCTAAAAGGTGTGAAAAATATGAAAAGCTTCAAAAGGTGTGAAAATTATGAGGAGCATGAAAGAGTCTAAAAAATAGGAGGAGCATGAAGCAGTGTTCAAAAACATGAAGAACCTGAAAAGGTGTGAAAAATATGAAGAGCTTCAAAAGGTGTGAAAATTATGAGGAGCATGAAACGGTCTGAAAAATACGAGGAGCATGAAGCGGTGTTGAAAAACATGAAGAGACTGAAAAGGTGGGTAAAATATGAAGAGCTTTAAAAGTTGTAAAAAATATGAGGAGCATGAATCGGTCTGAAAAATAGGAGGAGCATTAAACGGTGTTCAAAAACATGAAGAGCCTGAAATGGTGTGAAAAATATGAAGAGCTTCAAAAGGTGTCAAAAATATGAGGAGCATGAAACGGTGTGAAAAATAGGAGGACCACAAGTGGTGTTCAAAAACATGAAGAGCCTGAAAACCTGTGAAATATATGAAGAGCTTCAAAAGGTGTCAAAAATATGAGGAGCATGAAACGGTGTGAAAAATAGGAGGACCACAAGTGGTGTTCAAAAACATGAAGAGCCTGAAAACGTGTGAAATATATGAAGAGATTCAAAAGGTGTCAAAAATATGAGGAGCATGTATCGGTCTGAAAAATATGAGGAGCATGAAGCTGTGTTGAAAAACATGAAGAGCCTGAAAAAGTGTGAAAAATATGAAGAGCTTCAAAAGTTGTCAAAAATATGACGAGCATGATTCAGTTTGAACAATAGGGGGAGCATGAAGTGGTGTTGAAAATCATGAAGAACCTGAAAAGTTGTGAAAAATATGAAGAGCTTTAATAGGTGTCAAAAATATGAGGAGCATGAAACGGTGTGAAAAATAGGACGACCACAAGTGGTGTTCGAAAACATGAAGAGCCTGAAAACGTGTGAAAAATATGAAGAGCTTCAAAAGGTGTGAAAAATATGAAGAGCGTCAAAAGGTGTCAAAAATGCGATGAGCATGAAACGGTCTGCGAAATAGGAGGGGCATGAAATGGTGTTGAAAAAAATAAAGAGCCTGAAAAGGTGTAAAATATATGAAGAGCTTCACAAGGTGTCAAAAATATGAGGAGCATGAAACGGTCTGAGAAATAGGAGGAGCATAAAACGGTGATCAAAAACATGAAGAGCCTGAAAAGGTGTGAAAAATAAGAAGAACTTCAAAAGTTGTGAAATACATGAGGAGTTTGAAACGGGCTGAAAAATAGGAGAAGCATGAAGTGGTGTGGAAAAATTTGAAGAGCCAGAAAAGTTGTGAAATAAATGAAGAGCTTCAAAAGGTGTGAAATATATGAGGAGCATGAAACGGGCTGAAAAATAGGAGAAGCATGAAGTGGTGTTCAAAAACATGAAGAGCCTGAAAAGATGTGAAAAATATGAAGAGCTTCAAAAGGTGTGAAAAATATGAATTGCATGATACTCTCTGAAAAATAGGAGGAGCATGCAGTGGTGTTCAAAAACATGAAGAGCCTGAAAAGTTGTGAAAAACACGCAGAGCTTCAAAAGGTGTCAAAAATTAGATGAGCATGAAACGGTCTGAAAAATTGGAGGAGCAAGAAGTAGTGTTGAAAAATACGAGGAGCATGAAGAGGTGTTGAAAAAAATGAAGAGCCTGAAAAGGTGTGAAAAATATGAAGAACTTCAAAAGGTGTCAAAAATGAGATGAGCATGAAACGGTCTGAAAAATAGGAGAAGCATGAAGTGGTGTGGAAAAAGATGAAGAGCCTGAAAAAGTGTGAAAAATATGAAGAGCTTCAAAAGGAGTGAAATATATGAGGAGCATGAAACGGTCTGAAAAATATGAGGAGCATAAAGAGGTGTTGAAAAACGTGAAGAGCCTGAAATGGTGTTTAATATATGAAGAGCTTCAAAACGTGTCAAAACTCGATGAGCAGGAAATGGTCTGAATAACAGGAGAGCATGAAGCGGTGTTGAAAAACATGAAGACCCTGAAAAGGTGTGAAATATATGAAGAGCTTCAAAAGGTATCAAAAATATGAGGAGAATGAAACGGTCTGAAAAATAGGAGGAGCATGAAGTGGTATTGAAAAACATGAAGAGTCTGAAAAGGTGTGAAAAATATGAAGAGCTTCAAAAGGTATCAAAAATATGAGGAGAATGAAACTGTCTGTAAATAGGAGGAGCAAGAAGTGGTATTGAAAAACATGAAGAGCCTGAAAAGGTGTGAAAAATATGAAGAGCTTCAAAAGGTGTGAAAAATACGAATAGCTTCAAAAGGTGTCAAAAATATGAGGAGCATGAAATGGACGGAAAAATAGGAGGAGCATGAAGCGGTGTTGAAAAACATGAAGAGCCAGAAAACGTGTAAAAAATATGAAGAGCTTCAAAAGGTGTCAAAAATGAGATGAGCATGAAACTGTCTGGAAAATAGGAGGAGCATGAAACGGTGTTCAAAAACATGAAGAGCCTGAAAAGGTGTGAAAAATATGAAGAGCTTCAAAAAATGTCAAAGATATGAGGAGCATGAAACGGTCTGAAAAATAGGAGAATCATGCAGCGGTGTTGAAAACTATAAACAGCCTTAAAAAGTGTGAAAAATATGAAGAGCTTCAAAAGGTGTCAAAAATATGAGGAGCATGAAACGGTCTGAAAAATAGGAGCAACATGAAACGATGTTCAAAAACATGAAGACATTGAAAATGTGGGAAAAATATGAAGAGCTTCAAAAGGTGTGAAAAATATGAAGAGCTGCAAAAGGTGTCAAAAATATGAGGAGCATGAAACCGTCTGAAAAATAGGAGGAGCATGAAGCGGTGTTCAAAAACATGAAGAGCATGAAAAGGTGTGAAAAATGTGAAGAGCTTCAAAAGGTGTGAAATACATGAGGAGCATGAAATGGGCTGAAAAATAGGAGAAGCGTGAAGTGGTGTGGAAAAACATGAAGAGCCTGAAAAGTTGTGAAAAATATGAAGAGCATCAAAAGGTGTGAAATACATGAGGAGCATGAAATTCTCTGAAAAATAAGAGGAGCATGAAGCGGTGTTCAAAAACTTGAAGAGCCTGAAAATTTGTGCAAAATATGAAAAGCTTCAAAAGGTGTCAAAAATGAGATGAGCATGAAAATGTGTTAAAAATAGGAGGATAATGAAACGGTGTTGAAAAACATGGAGAGCCTGAAAAGGTGTGAAAAATATGAAGAGCTTCAAAAGGTGTCAAAAATGAGATGAGCATGAAACGGTCTGAAAATAAGATGAGCATGAAGCGGTGTTCAAAAACATGAAGAGCCTGAAAAGGTGTGAAAAATATGAAGAGCTTCAAAAAGTGTCAATAATATGAGGAGCATGAAACGGTCTGAAAAATAGGAGGAGCATGAAGCGGTGTTCAAAAACATGAAGAGCCTGAAAAGGTGTGAAAAATATGAAGAGCTTCAAAAAGTGTCAATAATATGAGGAGCATGAAACGGTCTGAAAAATAGGAGGAGCATGAAGCGATGTTTAAAAACATGAAGAGCCTGAAAAGGTGTGAAAAATATGAAGAGCTACAAAATGTGTCAAAAATATGAGGAGCATGAAACGGTCTGAAAAATAAGAGGAGCATGAATCGCTGTTGAAAAACATGAAGAGCCTGAAAAGGTGTGAAAAATATGAAGAGCTTCAAAAGATGTGAAATACATGAGGAGCATTAAACGGGCTGAAAAATAGGAAAAGCATGAAGTGGTGTGGAAAAACATGAAAGCCTGAAAAGGTGTGAAAAATATGAAGAGCTTCAAAAGATGTCAATAATATGAGGAGCATGAAACGGTCTGAAAAATAGGAGGAGCATGAAGCGATGTTCAAAAACATGCGGAGCCTGAAAAGGTGTGAAAAATATGAAGAGCTTCAAAATGTGTGAAATACATGAGGAGCATTAAACGGTCTGAAAAATAGGAGGAGGATGAAGCGATGTTCAAAAACATGAAGAGCCTGAAAAGTTCTGAAAAATATGAAGAGCTTCAAAATGTGTGAAAAATATGAGGTGCATGAAAAGGTCTGAAAAATAGGAGGAGCATGAAGCGGTGTTGAAATACATGAGGAGCCTGAAATGGTGTGAAATATATGAAGAGATTCAAAATGTGTGAAAAATATGAGGAGCATGATACGGTTTGAAAAATAGGAGGAGCATGAAGCGGTGTTCCAAAGCAAGAAGAGCCTGAAAACGTGTGAAAAACATGAAGAGCCTGAAAAGGTGTGCAAAATATGAAGAACTTCAAAAGGTGTCAAAAATATGAGGAGCATGAAACGGTCTGAAAAATAGGAGTAGCATGAAGCGGTGTTGAAAAACAAGAAGAGCCTGAAAAGGTGTGAAAAATATGAAGAGCTTCAAAAGGTGTCAAAAATATGAGGAGCATGAAACGTTGTGAAAAAGGAGTAGCATGAAACGTTGTTCAAAAACATGAAGAGCCTGGAAATTTGTGAAAAATATGAAGAGCCTCAAAACGTGTCAAAAAAATGAGGAGCATGAAACGATCTGAAAAATCAGAGGAGCATGAAGCAGTGTTGAAAAACATGAAGAGCGTGAAAACGTGTGAAAAATATGAAGAGCTTCAAAAGGTGTGAAATATATTAAGAGCTTCAAAAGGTGTAAAAAATGAGATGAGCATGAAACGGTGTGGAAAATAGGAGGAGCATGAAGTGGTGCTGAAAAACATGAAGAGCCTGAAAAGCTGTGAAAAATATGGAGAGCTTCAAAAGGTGTCAAAAATATGAGGAGCATGAAACGCTCTGAAAAATAGAAGGAGCATGAAGCCGTGTTTAAAACATGAAGAGTCTGAAACGGTGTGAAAAATATGAAGAGCTTCAAAAGGTGTCATAAATATGAGGAGCATGAAACCGTCTGAAAAATAGGAGGAGCATGAAGTGGTGTTCAAAAACATGAAGAGACTGAAAACGTGTGAAAAACATGAAGAGCCTGAAAAGGTGTGAAAAATATGAAGAGCTTCAAAAGGTGAGAAAAATATGAGGAGCATGAAATGGTCTGAAAATTAGGAGGATCATGAAGTGGTGTTGAAAAACATGAAGAGCCTGAAAAGGTGTGAAAAATATGAAGAGCTTCAAAAGGTGTAAAAAATATGAGGAGCATGAAACGGTCTGAAATAAAGGAGGATCAAGAAACGGTTTTGAAAACATGAAGAGCCTGAAAACGTGTGAAAAATATGAAGAGCTACAAAAGGTGTCAAAAATGAGATGAGCATGAAACGGTCTGAAAGATAGGAGGAGTGAGAAGTGGTGTTCAAAAACATGAAGAGCGTGAAAAGGTGTGAAAAATATGAAGAGCCTCAAAACGTGTCAAAAATATGAGGAGCATGAAACGCTCTGAAAAATAGGAGGAGCATGAAGCCGTGTTTAAAACATGAAGAGTCTGAAACGGTGTGAAAAATATGACGAGCTTCAAAAGGTGTCATAAATATGAGGAGCATGAAACCGTCTGAAAAATAGGAGGAGCATGAAGTGGTGTTCAAAAACATGAAGAGACTGAAAACGTGTGAAAAACATGAAGAGCCTGAAAAGGTGTGAAAAATATGAAGAGCTTCAAAAGGTGAGAAAAATATGAGGAGCATGAAATGGTCTGAAAATTAGGAGGATCATGAAGCGATGTTGAAAAACATGAAGAGCCTGAAAAGGTGTGAAAAATATGAAGAGCTTCAAAAGGTGTAAAAAATATGAGGAGCATGAAATGGTCTGAAAAAAAGGAGGATCAAGAAACGGTTTTGAAAACATGAAGAGCCTGAAAACGTGTGAAAAATATGAAGAGCTACAAAAGGTGTCAAAAATGAGATGAGCATGAAACGGTCTGAAAGATAGGAGGAGTGAGAAGTGATGTTCAAAAACATGAAGAGCGTGAAAAGGTGTGAAAAATATGAAGAGCTTCAAAAGGTGTGAAAAACATGAACAGCCTGAAAACGTGTGAAAAATATGAAGAGCTTCAAAAGGTGTGAAAAATATGAAGAGCTTCAAAAGGTGTCAAAATCGATGAGCAGGAAATGGTCTGAAAAATAGGAGGAGCATGAAGTGGTGTTAAAAACATGAAGAGCCTGAAAAGGTGTGAAATATATGAAGAGCTTCAAAATGTGCCAAAAATATGAGGAGAATGAAACGGTGTGAAAATAGGAGGAGCATTAAGTGTTGTTGAAAAACATGAAGAGCCTGAAAAGGTGTGAAAAATATGAAGAGCTTCAAAAGGTGTGAAATACATGAGGAGCATGAAACGGTCTGAAAAATAGAAGCGGCATGAAGTGGTGTGAAAAAACATGAAGAGCCTGAAAAGGTGTGAGAAATATGAAGAGCTTCAAAAGGTGTCAAATATATGAAGAGCATGAACCGGTCTGAAAAATAGGAGGATCATGAAGCAGTGTTCAAAAACATGAAGAGCCTGAAAAGGTGTGAAAAATATGAAGAGCTTCAAAATGTGTCAAATATATGAGGAGCATGAAACGGTCTGAAAAATAGGAGGAGCATGAAACGGTGATTAAAAACATGAAGAGCCTGAAAAGGTGTGAAAAATATGAATAGCTTCAAAAGGTGTGAAATACATGAGGAGCATGAAACGGGTTGAAAAAAGGAGAAGCATGAAGTGGTGTGTAAAAACATGAAGAGCCTGAAAATGTGTGAAAAATATGAAAAGCCTCAAAACGCATCAAAAATGAGATGAGCGTGAAACGGTCTGAAAAATAGGAGGATCATGAAACGGTGTTGAAAAACATGAAGAGCCTGAAAAGTTGTGAAAAATATGAAAAGCCTCAAAAGGGATCAAAAATGAGATGAGCGTGAAACGGTCTGAAAAATAGGAGGATCATGAAACGGTGTTGAAAAACATGAAGAGCCTGAAAAGGTGTGAAAAATATGAGGAGCTTCAAAAGGTGTGAAAAATCTGAGGAGCATGAAACGATCTGAAAAATAGGAGCACCATAAAGCGGTGTTCAAAAACATGAAGAGCCTGAAAACGTGTGAAAAATATGAATAGCTTCAAAAGGTGTGAAATACATAAGGAGCATTAAATGGTCTGAAAATAGGAGGAGCATGAAACGGTGTTCAAAAACAGGAAGAGCCTGAAAAGTTGTGAAACATATGAAGAGCTTCAAAAGGTGTCAAATATGTGAGGAGCATGAAACGGTCTGAAAAATAGGAGGAGCATGAGTGGTGTTCAAAAACATGAAAAGCCTGAAAAGGTGTGAAAAATATGAAGAGCTTCAAAAGGTGTCAAATATATGAGGAGCATGAAATTCTCTGAAAAATAAGAGGAGCATGAAGCGGTGTTCAAAAACTTGAAGAGCCTGAAAATTTGTGCAAAATATGAAAAGCTTCAAAAGGTGTCAAAAATGAGATGAGCAGGAAAATGTCTTAAAAATCGGAGAATCATGAAACGGTGTTGAAAAACTTGGAGAGCCTGAAAAGGTGTGAAAAATAGGAAGAGCTTCAAAAGGTGTCAAAAAGGAGATGAGCATGAAACGGTCTGAAAATAAGAGGAGCATGAAGCGGTGTTCAAAAACATGAAGAGCATGAAAAGTTGTGAAAAATATGAAGAGCTTCAAAATGTGTCAAAAATATGAGGAGCATGAAACCCTCTGAAAAATAGGAGGAGCATGAAGCGGTGTTCAAAAACATGAAGAGCATGAAAAGGTGTGGAAAATGTGAAGAGCTTCAAAAGGTGTGAATTACATGAGGAGCATGAAATGGGCTGAAAAATAGGAGAAGCGTGAAGTGGTGTGGAAAAACATGAAGAGCCTGAAAAGTTGTGAAAAATATGAAGAGCTTCAAAAGGTGTGAAATACATGAGGAGTATGAAATTCTCTGAAAAATAAGAGGAGAATGAAGCGGTGTTCAAAAACTTGAAGAGCCTGAAAATTTGTGCAAAATATGAAAAGCTTCAAAAGGTGTCAAAAATGAGATGAGCATGAAAATGTCTTAAAAATAGGACGATCATGAAACGGTGTTGAAAAACATGGAGAGCCTGAAAAGGTGTGAAAAATATGAAGAGCATCAAAAGTTGTCAAACATATGAGGAGCATGAAACGGTTTGAAAAATAGGAGGAGCATGAAACGGTGTTCAAAAACATGAAGAGCCTGAAAAGGTGTGAAAAATATGAAGAGCCTCAAAAGGTGTCAAAAATATGAGTATCATGAAACGGTCTGAAAAATAGGAGGAGCATGAAGCGGTGTTGAAAAACATGAAGAGCCTGAAAACCTGTGAAAAATATGAAGAGCTTCAAAAGGTGTCAAAATTGAGATGAGCATGAAACGGTCTGAAAAATACGAGGAGCATGAAGTGGTGTTGAAAAACATGAAGAGCCTGAAAACGTGTGAAATATATGAAGAGCTTCAAAATGTGACAAAAATATGAGGAGCATGAAACTGTCTGATAAATAGGAGGAGCATGAAGCGGTGTTGAAAAACATGAAGAGCCTGAAAAGGTTTGAAAAATATGAAGAGCTTCAAAAAGTGTCAAAAATATGAGGAGCATGAAACGGTCTGAAATATAGGAGGAGCATGAAGCGGTGTTGAAAAACAAGAAGAGCCTGAAAACGTGTGAAAAATATGAAGAGCTTCAAAAGGTGTCAAAAATATGAGGAGCATGAAACGTTCTGAAAAAGGAGTAGCATGAAACGTTGTTCAAAAACATGAAGAGCCTGGAAATGTGTGAAAAATATGAAGAGCCTCAAAACGTGTCAAAAAAATGAGGAGCATGAAACGATCTGAAAAATCAGAGGAGCATGAAGCAGTGTTGAAAAACATGAAGAGCGTGAAAACGTGTGAAAAATATGAAGAGCTTCAAAAGGTGTGAAATATATTAAGAGCTTCAAAAGGTGTCAAAAATATGAGGAGCATGAAACGGTCTGAAAAATAGGAGGAGCATGAAGCGGTGTTGCAAAACATGAAGAGTCTGAAAAGGTGTGAAAAATTTGAAGAGTTTCAAAAGGTGTCAAAAATATGAGGAGCATGAAACAGTCTGAAAAATAGGAGGAGCATGAAGTGGTGTTCAAAAACATGAAGAGCCTGAAAAGTTTGAAAAATATGAAGAGCTTCAAAAGGTGTCAAAAATATGAGGAGCATGAAATGGTATGAAAAATAGGAGGAGCATGAAGCGGTGTTGAAAAACATGAAGAGCCTGAAAAGCTATGAAAAATATGAAGAGCTTCAAGAATTGTCAAAAATATGAGGAGCATGAAACGGTCTGAAAAATAGGAGGAGCATGAAGCGGTGTTGAAAAATAAGAAGAGCCTGAAAAGGTGTGAAAAATATGAAGAGCTTCAAAGGGTGTGAAATACATGAGGAGCATGAAACGGTCTCAAAAATAGGTGGAGCATGAAGCGGTGTTGAAAAAAAAAGAAGAGCCTGAAAAGGTGTGAAAAATATGAAGAGCTTCAAGGGTGTGAAATACATGAGGAGCATGAAACGGTCTGAAAAACAGGAGGAACATGAAGCGGTGTTGAAAAACAAGAAGAGCCTGAAAACGTGTGAAAAATATGAAGAGCTTCAAAAGGTGTCAAAAATATGAGGAGCATGAAAAGTTCTGAAAAAGGAGTAGCATGAAACGTTGTTCAAAAACCTGAAGAGCCTGGAAATGTGTGAAAAATAGGAAGAGCCTCAAAACGTGTCAAAAAAATGAGGAGCATGAAACGATCTGAAAAATCAGAGGAGCATGAAGCAGTGTTGAAAAACATGAAGAGCCTGAAAAGGTGTGAAAAATAAAAAGAGCTTCTAAAGGTGTCAAAATTATGAGGAGCATGAAACGGTCTGAAAAATATGAGGAGCATGAAGTGTTGTTGAAAATCATTAAGAGCCTGAAATGGTGTGAAATATATGAAGAGGTTCAAAAGGTGTGAAAAATATGAGGAGCTTGAAAAAGTGTCAAAAATATGAGGAGCATGCAACGGTCTGCAAAATAGTAGGAGCATGAAAAGGTGTTCAAAAACATGAAGAGCCTGAAAAGGTGTGAAAAATAGGAAGAGCTTCAAAAGGTGTTAAATACATGAGGAGCATGAAACGGTCTGAAAAATAGGAGCATGAAGCGGTGTTCTAAAACATGAAGAGCCTGAAAAGGTGTGAAAAATATGAAGAGCTTCAAAATGTGTCAAAATTATGAGGAGCATGAAATGGTCTGAAAAATAGGAGGAGCATGAAACCGTGTTCAAAAACATGAAGAGCCTGAAAAAGTGGGAAAACTATGAAGAGCTTCCAAAGGTGTCAAAAATATGAAGAGCATGAAACTGTCTGAAAAATAGGAGGAGCATGAAACCGTGTTCAAAAACATGAAGAGCCTGAAAAGGTGGGAAAATAATAAAGAGCTTCAAAAGGTGTGAAATACATGAGGAGCATGAAACGGTCTGAAAAGCAGGAGGAGCATGAAGCAATGTTCAAAAACATGAAGAGCCTGAAAAGGTGTGAAATATATGAAGAGCTTCAAAAGATGTCAAAAATGAGATGAGCATTAAACGGTCTGAAAAATAGGAGGAGCCTGAATTGGTGTTGAAAAACATGAAGAGCCTGAAAAGGTGTGAATTATATGAAGAGCTTTAAAAGTTGTCAAAATTATGAGGAGCATGAAACGGTCTGAAAAATAGTAGTAGCATGAAGCAGTGTTTTAAAACATGAATAGCCTGAAAATGTGAGAAAAATATGAAGAGCTTCAAAAGGTGTCAAATATAGGAGGATCATAAAACGGTCTGAAAAATAGGAGGAGCATGAAGCTGTGTTCAAAAACATGAGAGACTGAAAAGTGTGAAAAATATGAAGAGCTTCAAAAGGTGTGAAATACATGAGGAGCATGAAACGGTCTGAAAAATAGGAGGAGCATGAAGCGGTGTTCAAAAACATGAAGAGCCTGAAAATGTGTGAAAAAAATGAAGAGCCTCAAAACGTGTCAAAAATATGAGGAGCATTAAACGGTCTGAAAATATAGGAGGAGCATGAAGCGGTGTAGAAAAACATGAAGAGCCTGAAAATGTGGGAAATATATGAGGAGCTTGAAAAGGTGGCAAAAATATGAGGAGCATGAAACGGTGTGAAAAATAGGAGGATCATGAAGCGGTGTTGAAAAACATGAAGAACCTGAAAAGGTGTGAAATATATGAAGAGCTTCAAAAGGTGTCAAAAATATGAGGAGCATGAAACGGTCTGAAAAATAGGAGGAGCATGAAATGGTGTTCAAACAAATGAAGAGCATGAAAAGGTGTGATAAATATGAAGAGCTTCAAAAGGTTTGAAAAACATGAGGAGAATGAAAGGGTCCGAAAAATAGGAGATGCATGAAGTTGTGTAGAAAAACATGAAGAGCCTGAAAAGGTGTGAAAAATATTAAGAGCTTCAAAAGGTATAAAATACATGAGGAGCATGAAACTGTCTGAAAAATAGGAGGAGCATTAAGTGGTGTTCAACAACATGAAGAGGCTCAAGAGGTTTGAAAAATATGAAGAGCTTCAAAAGGTGTGAAATACATGAGAGGAATGAAACTGTCTGAAAAACAGAAGGAGCATGAAGCGGTGTTGAAAACCATGAAGAGCCTGAAAAGGTGTGAAAAATATGAAGAGCTTCTAAATGTGTCAAAATTATGAGGAGCATGAAACGGTCTGAAAAATAGGAGGAGCATGAAGCGGTGTTGAAAAACATGAAGAGCCTGAAAAGGTGTGAAAAATATGAAGAGCTTCAAAAGTTGTCAAAAATATGAGGAGCATGAACGGTCTGAAAAAGAGGAGGAGTATGAAGCGGTGTTGAAAAACATGAAGAGCCTGAAAAGGTGTGTAAAATATTAAGAGGTTCTAAAGGTGTCAAGTATATGAGGAGCATGAAACGGTCTTAAAAATACGAGGAGAATGAAGTGGAGTTGAAAAACATGAAGAGCGTAAAAATGTGTGAAAAATATGAAAAGCCTCAAATCCTGTCAAAAATATGAGGAGCATGAACGGTCTGAAAAAGAGGAGGAGTATGAAGCGGTGTTGAAACACATGAAGAGAGTGAAAAGGTGTGTAAAATATTAAGAGGTTCTAAAGGTGTCAAAAATATGAGGAGCATGAAACGGTCTGAAAAGTACGAGGAGCATGAAGCGGTGTTGAAAATCATGAAGAGCCTGAAAACGCGTGAAAAATATGAAGAGCTTCAAAAGGTGTCAAAATGAGATGAGCATGAAACGGTCTAAAAAATAGGAGGAGCATGAAATGGTGTTGAAAAAAATGAAAAGCCTGAAAAGTTGTGAAATATATGAAGAGCTTCAAAAGGTTTCAAAAATATGAGGAGAATGAAACGGTCTGAAAAAGAGGAGGAGCAAGAAGCGGTGTTGAAAAACATGAAGAGCCTCAAAAGGTGTGAAAAATATGCAGAGCTTCTAAAGGTGTCAAAATTATGAGGAGCATGAAACGGTCTGAAAAATAGGAGGAGCATGAAGCGGTGTTGCAAAACATGAAGAGTCTGAAAAGGTGTGAAAAATTTGAAGAGTTTCAAAAGGTGTCAAAAATATGAGGAGCATGAAACGGTCTGAAAAATAGGAGGAGCATGAAGTGGTGTTCAAAAACATGAAGAGCCTGAAAAGTTTGAAAAATATGAAGAGCTTCAAAAGGTGTCAAAAATATGAGGAGCATGAAATGGTCTGAAAAATAGGAGGAGCATGAAGCGGTGTTGAAAAACATGAAGAGCCTGAAAAGCTATGAAAAATATGAAGAGCTTCAAGAATTGTCAAAAATATGAGGAGCATGAAACGGTCTGAAAAATAGGAGGAGCATGAAGCGGTGTTGAAAAACAAGAAGAGCCTGAAAAGGTGTGAAAAATATGAAGAGCTTCAAAGGGTGTGAAATACATGAGGAGCATGAAACGGTCTCAAAAATAGGTGGAGCATGAAGCGGTGTTGAAAAAAAAAAGAAGAGCCTGAAAAGGTGTGAAAAATATGAAGAGCTTCAAGGGTGTGAAATACATGAGGAGCATGAAACGGTCTGAAAAACAGGAGGAGCATGAAGCGGTGTTGAAAAACATGAAGAGCCTGAAAAGCTATGAAAAATATGAAGAGCTTCAAAAGGTGTCAAAAATATGAGGAGCATGAAACGGTCTGAAAAACAGGAGGAGCATGAAGCGGTTTTGAAAAACATGAAGAGCTTCAAAAGGTGTGAAAAATATGAAGAGCTTCAAAAGATGTCAAAAATGAGATGAGCATGAAACGGTCTGAAAAATAGGAGGAGCATGAAGCGGTGTTGAAAAACAAGAAGAGCCTGAAAAGGTGTGAATAGTATGAAGAGCTTCAAAGTGTGTGAAATACATGAGGAGCATGAAACGGTCTGAAAAATAGGAGGAGCATGAAGCTGGGCTCAAAAACATGAAGAGCCTGAAAAGGTGTGAAAAATATGAAGAGCTTCAAAAGGTGTCAAAAATATGAGGAGCATGAAACTGTCTGAAAAATAGGAGGAGCATGAAGCGGTGTTGAAAAACATGAAGAGCCTGAAAAGCTATGAAAAATATGAAGAGCTTCAAAAAGTGTCAAAAATATGAGGAGCATGAAACGGTCTGAAAAATAGGAGGAGCATGAAGCGGTGTTGAAAAACAAGAAGAGCCTGAAAACGTGTGAAAAATATGAAGAGCTTCAAAAGGTGTCAAAAGTATGAGGAGCATGAAACTTTCTGAAAAAGGAGTAGCATGAAAATTTGTTAAAAAACATGAAGAGCCTGGAAATGTGTGATAAATATGAAGAGTCTCAAAACGTGTCAAAAATATGAGGAGCATGAAACGGTCTGAAAAATAGGAGGAGCATGAAGCGGTGTTCAAAAAAATGAAGAGCCTGAAAAGGTGTGAAATATATGAAGAGCTTCAAAAGGTGTCAAAAATGAGAAGTGCATGAAACGAACTGAACAATAGGAGGAACATGAAGTGGTGTTGAAATACATGAAGAGCCTGTAAAGGTGTGCAAAATATGAAGAGCTCAAAAGGTGTGAAATACATGAGGAGCATGAAACGGTCTGAAAAAGAGGAGAAGCATGAAGCGGTGTTGAAAAACATGAAGAGCCTGAAAAGGTGTGAAAAATATGAAGAGTTTCTAAAGGTGTAAAAATATGAGGAGCATGAAATGGTCTGAAATATAGGAGGAGCATGAAGTGGTTGTGAATAACATGAAGAGCCTGAAAAGGTGTGCAAAATATAAAAAGCTTCAAAAGGTGTGAAATATATGAGGAGCATGAAACGGTCTGAAAAATAGGAGGAGCATGAAGCGGTGTTCAAAAAAATGCAGAGAGTGAAAAGGTGTGAAAAATATGAAGAGCTTCAAAAGGTGTAAAAAATAGGAGGAGCATGAAACAGTTTAAAAATAGGAGGAGCATCAAGTGGTGTAGAAAAACATGAAGAGCCTGAAAACGTGTGAAAAATAAGAAGAGCTCCAAAATATGAAAAAAATGAAGAGCTTCAAAAGGTGTGAAAAATATGAAGAGCTTCAAAAGATGTCAAAATGAGATGAGCATGAAACGGTCTGAAAAATAGTAGCATGAAGCGGTGCTGAAAATCATGAAGAGCCTGAAAAGGTGTGAAAAATATGAAGAGTTTCTAAAGGTGTAAAAATATGAGGAGCATGAAATGGTCTGAAATATAGGAGGAGCATGAAGTGGTTGTGAATAACATGAAGAGCCTGAAAAGGTGTGCAAAATATAAAAAGCTTCAAAAGGTGTGAAATATATGAGGAGCATGAAACGGTCTGAAAAATAGGAGGAGCATGAAGCGGTGTTCAAAAAAATGCAGAGAGTGAAAAGGTGTGAAAAATATGAAGAGCTTCAAAAGGTGTAAAAAATAGGAGGAGCATGAAACAGTTTAAAAATAGGAGGAGCATCAAGTGGTGTAGAAAAACATGAAGAGCCTGAAAACGTGTGAAAAATAAGAAGAGCTTCAAAAATATGAAAAAAATGAAGAGCTTCAAAAGGTGTGAAAAATATGAAGAGCTTCAAAAGATGTCAAAAATGAGATGAGCATGAAACGGTCTGAAAAATAGTAGCATGAAGCGGTGCTGAAAATCATGAAGAGCCTGAAAAGGTGTGAAAAATATGAAGAGCTTCAAAAGGTTTCAAAAATATGAGGAGAATTAAACGGTCTGAAAAATATGAGGAGCATGAAGTGGTGTTGAAAAATATGAAGAGCCTGAAAAGGTGTGAAAAATATGAAGAGCTTCAAAAGGTTTCAAAAATATGAGGAGTATGAAACGGTTCGAAAAATAGAAGTATCATCAAGCGGTGTTGAAAAACATAAAGAGCCTGAAAAGGTTTGAAAAATATGAAGAGCTTCAAAAGGTGTCAAAATTATGAGGAGCATGAAACGGTCTGAAAAATAGGAGGAGCATGAAGCGGTGTTCAAAAACATGAACAGCCTGAAAAGATGTGAAAAATATGAAGAGCTTCAAAAGGTGTGAAATATATGAAGAGCTTCAAAAGGTGTAAAAAATAGGAGGAGCATGAAACGGTTTCAAAAATAGGAGGAGCATCAATTGGTGTAGAAAAACATGAAGAGCCTGAAAACGTGTGAAAAATATGAAGAGCTTAAAAAATATGAAAAATATGAAGAGCTTTAAAAGGTGTGAAAAATATGAAGAGCTTCAAAAGATGTCAAAAATATGAGGAGCAAGAAAGGGTCTGAAAAATAGGAGGAGCATGAAGCCGTGTTCAAAAACATGAAGAGCCTGAAAAGGTGTGAAAAATATGAAGAGCTTCAAAAGGTGTCAAAAATATGAGGAGCATGAAAGGGTCTGAAAAATAGGAGGAGCATGAAGCCGTGTTCAAAAACATGAAGAGCCTGAAAAGGTGTGAAAAATATGAACAGCTGCAAAGGGTGTCAAAATTTGAGGAGTATGAAACGGTCTGAAAATAGCAGGAGAATGAAGCGGTGTTGAAAAACATGAAGAGTTTGAAAACGTGTGAAAAATATGAAGAGCTTCAAAAATGTGAATAATAAGAAGAGCTTCAAAAGGTGTGAAAAATATGAAGAGCTTCAAAAGGTGTCAAAAATGAGATGAGCATGAAACAGTCTGGAAAAATTGGAGGAGCATGAAGCGGTGTTGAAAATCATGAAGAGACTGAAAAGGTGTGAAAAAATACGAAGAGCTTCAAAAGGTGTCAAATTATGAAGAGCTTCAAAAGTTGTCAAAATGAGATCAGCATGAAACGGTCTGCAATATAGGAGGAGCCTGAAGTGGTGTTGAAAAAAATGAAGAGCCTGAAAATGTGAGAAATATATGAAGAGCTTCAAAAGGAGTCAAAAATATGAGGAGAATGAATCGGTCTTAAATATAGGAGTAGCATGAAGCGGTGTTGAAAAATATGAAGAGCCTGAAAAGGTGTGAAAAATATGAGGAGCTTCAAAAGGTTTGAAAAACATGAGGAGCATGAAACGGTCTGAAAAATAGGAGATGCATGAAGTTGTGTTGAAAAACATGAAGAGCCTGAAAAGGTGTGAAAAATATGAAGAGCTTCAAAAGGTATAAAATACATGAGGAGCATGAAACTGTCTGAAAATTAGGAGGAGCATGAAGTGGTGTTCAACAACATGAAGAGCATCAAAAGGTGTGAAAAATATGAAGAGCTTCAAAAGGTGTGAAATACATGAGAGGAATGAAACTGTCTGAAAAATAGAAGGAGCATGAAGCGGTGTTGAAAAACATGAAGAGCCTGAAAAGGTGTGAAAAATAAAAAGAGCTTCTAAAGGTGTCAAAATTATGAGGAGCATGAAACGGTCTGAAAAATATGAGGAGCATGAAGTGTTGTTGAAAAACATTAAGAGCCTGAAATGGTGTGAAATATATGAAGAGGTTCAAAAGGTGTGAAAAATATGAGGAGCTTGAAAAAGTGTCAAAAATATGAGGAGCATGCAACGGTCTGCAAAATAGTAGGAGCATGAAAAGGTGTTCAAAAACATGAAGAGCCTGAAAAGGTGTGAAAAATAGGAAGAGCTTCAAAAGGTGTTAAATACATGAGGAGCATGAAACGGTCTGAAAAATAGGAGCATGAAGCGGTGTTCTAAAACATGAAGAGCCTGAAAAGGTGTGAAAAATATGAAGAGCTTCAAAATGTGTCAAAATTATGAGGAGCATGAAACGGTCTGAAAAATAGGAGGAGCATGAAACCGTGTTCAAAAACATGAAGAGCCTGAAAAAGTGGGAAAACTATGAAGAGCTTCCAAAGGTGTCAAAAATATGAAGAGCATGAAACTGTCTGAAAAATAGGAGGAGCATGAAACCGTGTTCAAAAACATGAAGAGCCTGAAAAGGTGGGAAAATAATAAAGAGCTTCAAAAGGTGTGAAATACATGAGGAGCATGAAACGGTCTGAAAAGCAGGAGGAGCATGAAGCAATGTTCAAAAACATGAAGAGCCTGAAAAGGTGTGAAATATATGAAGAGCTTCAAAAGATGTCAAAAATGAGATGAGCATTAAACGGTCTGAAAAATAGGAGGAGCCTGAATTGGTGTTGAAAAACATGAAGAGCCTGAAAAGGTGTGAATTATATGAAGAGTTTAAAAGTTGTCAAAATTATGAGGAGCATGAAACGGTCTGAAAAATAGTAGTAGCATGAAGCAGTGTTTTAAAACATGAATAGCCTGAAAATGTGAGAAAAATATGAAGAGCTTCAAAAGGTGTCAAATATAGGAGGATCATAAAACGGTCTGAAAAATAGGAGGAGCATGAAGCTGTGTTCAAAAACATGAGAGACTGAAAAGTGTGAAAAATATGAAGAGCTTCAAAAGGTGTGAAATACATGAGGAGCATGAAACGGTCTGAAAAATAGGAGGAGCATGAAGCGGTGTTCAAAAGCATGAAGAGCCTGAAAATGTGTGAAAAAAATGAAGAGCCTCAAAACGTGTCAAAAATATGAGGAGCATTAAACGGTCTGAAAATATAGGAGGAGCATGAAGCGGTGTAGAAAAACATGAAGAGCCTGAAAATGTGGGAAATATATGAGGAGCTTGAAAAGGTGGCAAAAATATGAGGAGCATGAAACGGTGTGAAAAATAGGAGGATCATGAAGCGGTGTTGAAAAACATGAAGAACCTGAAAAGGTGTGAAATATATGAAGAGCTTCAAAAGGTGTCAAAAATATGAGGAGCATGAAACGGTCTGAAAAATAGGAGGAGCATGAAATGGTGTTCAAACAAATGAAGAGCATGAAAAGGTGTGATAAATATGAAGAGCTTCAAAAGGTGTGAAAAATACGAATAGCTTCAAAAGGTGTCAAAAATATGAGGAGCATGAAATGGACGGAAAAATAGGAGGAGCATGAAATGGTGTTCAAACAAATGAAGAGCATGAAAAGGTGTGATAAATATGAAGAGCTTCAAAAGGTTTGAAAAACATGAGGAGAATGAAAGGGTCCGAAAAATAGGAGATGCATGAAGTTGTGTAGAAAAACATGAAGAGCCTGAAAAGGTGTGAAAAATATTAAGAGCTTCAAAAGGTATAAAATACATGAGGAGCATGAAACTGTCTGAAAAATAGGAGGAGCATTAAGTGGTGTTCAACAACATGAAGAGGCTCAAGAGGTTTGAAAAATATGAAGAGCTTCAAAAGGTGTGAAAAATATGAGGAGCGTGAAACGGTCTGAAAAAGAGGAGGTGCATGAAGCGGTGTTCAAAAATATGAAGAGCTTCAAAAGATGTGAAAAATATGAGGAGCATGAAACGGTCTGAAAAATAGGAGGAGCATGAAATGGTGTTCAAACAAATGAAGAGCATGAAAAGGTGTGATAAATATGAAGAGCTTCAAAAGGTTTGAAAAACATGAGGAGAATGAAAGGGTCCGAAAAATAGGAGATGCATGAAGTTGCGTAGAAAAACATGAAGAGCCTGAAAAGGTGTGAAAAATATTAAGAGCTTCAAAAGGTATAAAATACATGAGGAGCATGAAACTGTCTGAAAAATAGGAGGAGCATTAAGTGGTGTTCAACAACATGAAGAGGCTCAAGAGGTTTGAAAAATATGAAGAGCTTCAAAAGGTGTGAAATACATGAGAGGAATGAAACTGTCTGAAAAACAGAAGGAGCATGAAGCGGTGTTGAAAACCATGAAGAGCCTGAAAAGGTGTGAAAAATATGAAGAGCTTCTAAATGTGTCAAAATTATGAGGAGCATGAAACGGTCTGAAAAATAGGAGGAGCATGAAGCGGTGTTGAAAAACATGAAGAGCCTGAAAAGGTGTGAAAAATATGAAGAGCTTCAAAAGTTGTCAAAAATATGAGGAGCATGAACGGTCTGAAAAAGAGGAGGAGTATGAAGCGGTGTTGAAAAACATGAAGAGCCTGAAAAGGTGTGTAAAATATTAAGAGGTTCTAAAGGTGTCAAGTATATGAGGAGCATGAAACGGTCTTAAAAATACGAGGAGAATGAAGTGGAGTTGAAAAACATGAAGAGCGTAAAAATGTGCGAAAAATATGAAAAGCCTCAAATCCTGTCAAAAATATGAGGAGCATGAAACGGTCTGAAAAAGAGGAGGAGTATGAAGCGGTGTTGAAACACATGAAGAGAGTGAAAAGGTGTGTAAAATATTAAGAGGTTCTAAAGGTGTCAAAAATATGAGGAGCATGAAACGGTCTGAAAAGTACGAGGAGCATGAAGCGGTGTTGAAAATCATGAAGAGCCTGAAAACGCGTGAAAAATATGAAGAGCTTCAAAAGGTGTCAAAATGAGATGAGCATGAAACGGTCTAAAAAATAGGAGGAGCATGAAATGGTGTTGAAAAAAATGAAAAGCCTGAAAAGTTGTGAAATATATGAAGAGCTTCAAAAGGTTTCAAAAATATGAGGAGAATGAAACGGTCTGAAAAAGAGGAGGAGCAAGAAGCGGTGTTGAAAAACATGAAGAGCCAGAAGAGGTGTGAAAAATATGGAGAGCTTCAAAAGTTGTCAAAATATGAGGAGCATGAAACGGCCTGAAAAATAGGAGGACTATGAAAAGGTCTGAAAAATAGGAGGAGCATGAGTCGTTGATGAAAACATTAAGAGCATGAAAAGGTGTGAAATATATGAAGAGCTTCAAAAGGTGTGATAAATATCATGAGCTTCAAAAGCTGTCAAAAAAGAGATGAGCATGAAACGGTCTGAAAAATAGGAGGAGCATGAAGCGGTGTTGAAAAACATGAAGAGCCTGAAAAAGTGTGAAATATATGAAGAGCTTCAAAAGGTGTGAAAAATACGAGGAGCTTCAAAAGGTGTCAAAAATATGAGGAGCATGAAATGGTTTGAAAAACAGGAGGAGCATGAAACGGTGTTCAAAAACATGAAGCCTGAAAAGGTGTGAAAAATATGAAGAGCTTCAAAAGGTGTGAAAAATATGAGGAGCGTGAAACGGTCTGAAAAAGAGGAGGTGCATGAAGCGGTGTTCAAAAATATGAAGAGCTTCAAAAGATGTGAAAAATATGAGGAGCATGAAACGGTCTGAAAAATAGGAGGAGCATGAAACCGTGTTCTAAAACATGAAGAGCCTGAAAAGGTGTGAAAAATATGAGGAGTTCCAAAAGTTGTCAAAAATATGAGGAGCATGAAACGGTCTGAAAAATAGGAGGAGCATGAAGCGGTGTTGAAAAACATGAAGAGTCTGAAATCGTGTGAAAGTATGAAGAGCTTCAAAAATATGAAAAATATGAAGAGCTTCAAAAGGTGTGAAAAATATGAAGAGCTTCAAAAGGTGTCAAAAATGAGATGAGCATGAAACGGTCTGAAAAATAGGAGGAGCAAGAAGCAGTGTTGAAAAACATGTAGAGCCTGAAAACGTGTGAAAAATACGAAGAGCTTCAAAAGATGTGAAAAATATGAAGAGCTTTAAAAGGTGTCAAAAATGAGATGAGCATGAAACGCTCTGAAAAATAGTACGAGAATGAAGCGGTGTTGAAAAACATGAAGAGCCTGAAAAGGTGTGAGAAATATGAAGAGCTTCAAAAGGTGTCAAATATATGAGGAGCATGAAACGGTCTGAAAAAGAGGAGGAGTATGAAGCGGTGTTGAAAAACATGAAGAGCCTGAAAAGGTGTGTAAAATATTAAGAGGTTCTAAAGGTGTCAAAAATATGAGGAGCATGAAACGGTCTGAAAAATACGAGGAGCATGAAGCGGTGTTGAAAATCATGAAGAGCCTGAAAACGCGTGAAAAATATGAAGAGCTTCAAAAGGTGTCAAAATGAGATGAGCATGAAACGGTCTAAAAAATAGGAGGAGCATGAAATGGTGTTGAAAAAAATGAAAAGCCTGAAAAGGAGTGAAATATATGAAGAGCTTCAAAAGGTTTCAAAAATATGAGGAGAATGAAACGGTCTGCAAAATAGGAGGAGCATGAAATGGTGTTCAAAAACATGAAGAGCATGAAAAGGTGTGAAAAATATGAAGAGCTTCAAAAGTTGTGAAATACATGAGGAGGATTAAATGGTCTGAAAAATAGGAGGAGCATGAAGCGGTGTTAAAAACATGAAGAGCCAGAAGAGGTGTGAAAAATATGAAGAGCTTCAAAAGGTGTGAAAAATATGAGGAGCATGAAACGGTCTGAAATATAGGAGGAGCAAGAAGCGGTGTTCAAAAACATGAAGAGCCTGAAAAGGTGTGAGAAATATGAAGAGCTTCAAAAGGTGTCAAAAATATGAGGAGCATGAAACGGTGTGAAAAATAGGAGGAGCAAGAAGGTGTGTTTAAAAACATGAAGAGCCTGAAAATGTGTGAAAAATATAAAGAGCTTCAAAAGATGTGAAAAATAGGAAGAGCTTCAAAAGGAGTCAAAAATGAGATGAGCAAGAAACGCTCTGAAAAATAGGAGGAGCATGAAGCGGTGTTGAAAAACATGAAGAACCTGAAAAGTTGTGAGAAACATGAAGAGCTTCAACAGGTGTCAAAAATATGAGGAGAATGAAACGGTCTGAAAAAGAGGAGGAGCCAGAAGCAGTGTTGAAAAACATGAAGAGCCTGAAAAGGTGTGAAAAATATGAAGAGCTTCTAAAGGTGTCAAAAATATGAGGAGCATGTAACGGTCTGAAAAAGAGGAGGAGCATGAAGCGGTGTTGAAAAACATGAAGAGCCTGAAAAGGTGTGAAAAATATGATGAGCTTCAAAAGTTGTCAAAATATGAGGAGCATGAAACGGCCTGAAAAATAGGAGGAGCATGAAACGGTCTGAAAAATAGGAGGACCATGAGTCGGTGATGAAAACATTAAGAGCATGAAAAGGTGTGAAATATATGAAGAGCTTCAAAAGGTGTGATAAATATCATGAGCTTCAAAAGCTGTCAAAAAAGAGATGAGCATGAAACGGTCTGAAAAATAGGAGGAGCATGAAGCGGTGTTGAAAAACATGAAGAGTCTGAAAACGTGTGAAAGTATGAAGAGCTTCAAAAATATGAAAAATATGAAGAGCTTCAAAAGGTGTGAAAAATATGAAGAGCTTCAAAAGGTGTCAAAAATGAGATGAGCATGAAACGGTCTGAAAAATAGGAGGAGCAAGAAGCAGTGTTGAAAAACATGTAGAGCCTGAAAAAGTGTGAAATATATGAAGAGCTTCAAAAGGTGTGAAAAATATGAGGAGCGTGAAATGGTTTGAAAAACAGGAGGAGCATGAAACAGTGTTCAAAAACATGAAGAGCCTGAAAAGGTGTGAAATATATGAAGAGCTTCAAAAGGTGTCAAAAATATGAGGAGCGTGAAATGGTTTGAGAAACAGGAGGAGCATGAAACGGTGTTCAAAAACATGTAGAGCCTGAAAAAGTGTGAAATATATTAAGAGCTTCAAAAGGTGTCAAAAATATGAGGAGCATGAAATGGTTTGAAAAACAGGAGGAGCATGAAACGGTGTTCAAAAACATGAAGAGCCTGAAAAGGTGTGAAAAATATGAAGAGCTTCAAAAGGTGTGAAAAATATGAGGAGCGTGAAACGGTCTGAAAAAGCGGAGGAGCATGAAGCGGTGTTCAAAAATATGAAGAGCTTCAAAAGGTGTGAAAAATATGAGGAGCGAGAAACGGTCTGAAAAAGAAGAGGAGCATGAATCGGTGTTCAAAAATATGAAGAGCTTCAAAATGTGTGAAAAATATGAGGAGCATGAAATGGTCTGAAATATAGGAGGAGCATGAAACCGTGTTCTAAAACATGAAGAGCCTGAAAAGGTGTGAAAAGTATGAAGACCTTCAAAAATTGTGAAATACATGAGGAGCATGAAACGGTTTGAAAAATATGAGGAGCATGAAGCGTTGTTCAATAACATGAAGAGCCTGAAAGGCTGTGAAATGTATGAAGAGCTTCAAAAGGTGTCAAAAATATGAGGAGCATGAAACGGTCTGAAAAATAGGAGGAGCATGAAGCGGTGTTGAAAAACATGAAGAGCCTGAAAAGGTGTGAAAAATATGAAGAGCTTCAAAAGGTGTGAAAAATACGAAGAGCTTTAAAAGGTGTCAAAAATGAGATGAGCATGAAACGGTCTGAAAAATAGGAGGAGCATGAAGTGGTGTTGAAAAAAATGAAGAGCCTGAAAAGGTGTGAAATACATGAAGAGCTTCAAAAGGTGGCAAAAATATGAGGAGAATAAAACGGTCTGAAAAATAGGAGGAGCATGAATCAGTGTTGAAAAACATGAAGAGCCTGAAAAGGTGTGAAAAATATGAAGAGTTTCTAAAGGTGTCAAAAATATGAGGAGCATTAAACGGTCTGAAAAATAGGAGGAGCATGAAGTGGTGTTGAAAAAAATGAAGAGCATGAAAAGGTGCGAAAAATATGAAGAGCTTCAAAAGGTGTCAAAAATATTAGGAGCATGAAACGGTCTGAAAAATAGGAGGAACATGAAGCGGTTTTCAAAAACATGAAGAGCCTGAAAAGGTGTGAAAAATATGAAGAGCTTCAATAGGTGTCAAAAATATGAGGAGCATGAAACGGTCTGAAAAATAGGAGGACCATGTAACGGTGACCAAAAACATGAAGAGCCAGAAAAGGTGTGAAAAATATGAAGAGCTTCAAAAGGTGTGAAATACATGGGGAGCATGAAACGGGCTGAAAATTAGGAGAAGCATGAAGTGGTGTGGAAAAACCTGAAGAGCCTGAAAAGGTGTGAAAAATATGAAGAGCTTCAAAAGGTGTGAGAAATATGAGGAGCATGATATGGTTTGAAAAATAGGATTAGCATGAAGTGGTGTTCAAAAACCTGAAGAGCCTGAAAAGTTGTGAAAAATATGAAAAGCTTCAAAAGTTGTCAAAAATGAGATGAGCATGAAACTTTCAGAAAAATAGGAGGTGCATGAAGTGGTGTTGAAAAACATGAACAGCCTGAAAGGTGTGAGAAATATGAAGAGCTTCAAAAGGTGTCAAAAATATGAGGAGCATGACAGGGTCTGATAAAAAGGAGGAGCAAGAAAGGGTGTTGGAAAAACATGAAGAGCCTGAAAACGTGTGAAAAATATGAAGAGCTTCAAAAGATGTGAAAAATATGAAGAGCTTCAAAAGGTGTCAAAAATGAGATGAGCATGAAACGGTCTGAAAAATAGTAGGAGCATGAAGCTGTGTTGAAAAACATGAAGAACCTGAAAAGGTGTGAGAAATATGAAGAGCTTCAAAAAGTGTCAAAAATATGAGGAGCATGAAACGGTCTGAAAAAGAGGAGGAGCATGAAGCGGTGTTGAAAAACATGAAGAGCCTGAAAAGGTGTGAAAAAAATGAAGAGCTTCAAAAGGTGTCAAAAATATGAGGAACATGAAAAGTTCTGAAAAAGGAGTAGCATGAAACGTTGTTCAAAAACCTGAAGAGCCTGGAAATGTGTGAAAAATATGAAGAGCCTCAAAACGTGTCAAAAAAATGAGGAGGATGAAACGATCTGAAAAATCAGAGGAGCATGAAGCAGTGTTGAAAAACATGAAGAGCGTGAAAACGTGTGAAAAATATGAAGAGCTTCAAAAGGTGTGAAATATATTAAGAGCTTCAAAAGGTGTAGAAAATGAGATGAGCATGAAACGGTGTGAAAAATAGGAGGAGCATGAAGTGGTGCTGAAAAACATGAAGAGCCTGAAAAGGTGTGAAAAATATGGAGAGCTTCAAAAGGTGTCAAAAATATGAGGAGCATGAAACGCTCTGAAAAATAGGAGGAGCATGAAGCCGTGTTGAAAAACATGAAGAGCCTGAAAATGTGTGAAATATATGAAGAGCTTCAAAAGGTGTGAAAAATACGAATAGCTTCAAAAGGTGTCAAAAATATGAGGAGCATGAAATGGACGGAAAAATAGGAGGAGCATGAAGCGGTGTTGAAAAACATGAAGAGCCAGAAAACGTGTAAAAAATATGAAGAGCTTCAAAAGGTGTCAAAAATGAGATGAGCATGAAACTGTCTGGAAAATAGGAGGAGCATGAAACGGTGTTCAAAAACATGAAGAGCCTGAAAAGGTGTGAAAAATATGAAGAGCTTCAAAAAATGTCAAAGATATGAGGAGCATGAAACGGTCTGAAAAATAGGAGAATCATGCAGCGGTGTTGAAAACTATAAACAGCCTTAAAAAGTGTGAAAAATATGAAGAGCTTCAAAAGGTGTCAAAAATATGAGGAGCATGAAACGGTCTGAAAAATAGGAGCAACATGAAACGATGTTCAAAAACATGAAGACATTGAAAATGTGGGAAAAATATGAAGAGCTTCAAAAGGTGTGAAAAATATGAAGAGCTGCAAAAGGTGTCAAAAATATGAGGAGCATGAAACCGTCTGAAAAATAGGAGGAGCATGAAGCGGTGTTCAAAAACATGAAGAGCATGAAAAGGTGTGAAAAATGTGAAGAGCTTCAAAAGGTGTGAAATACATGAGGAGCATGAAATGGGCTGAAAAATAGGAGAAGCGTGAAGTGGTGTGGAAAAACATGAAGAGCCTGAAAAGTTGTGAAAAATATGAAGAGCATCAAAAGGTGTGAAATACATGAGGAGCATGAAATTCTCTGAAAAATAAGAGGAGCATGAAGCGGTGTTCAAAAACTTGAAGAGCCTGAAAATTTGTGCAAAATATGAAAAGCTTCAAAAGGTGTCAAAAATGAGATGAGCATGAAAATGTGTTAAAAATAGGAGGATAATGAAACGGTGTTGAAAAACATGGAGAGCCTGAAAAGGTGTGAAAAATATGAAGAGCTTCAAAAGGTGTCAAAAATGAGATGAGCATGAAACGGTCTGAAAATAAGATGAGCATGAAGCGGTGTTCAAAAACATGAAGAGCCTGAAAAGGTGTGAAAAATATGAAGAGCTTCAAAAAGTGTCAATAATATGAGGAGCATGAAACGGTCTGAAAAATAGGAGGAGCATGAAGCGGTGTTCAAAAACATGAAGAGCCTGAAAAGGTGTGAAAAATATGAAGAGCTTCAAAAAGTGTCAATAATATGAGGAGCATGAAACGGTCTGAAAAATAGGAGGAGCATGAAGCGATGTTTAAAAACATGAAGAGCCTGAAAAGGTGTGAAAAATATGAAGAGCTACAAAATGTGTCAAAAATATGAGGAGCATGAAACGGTCTGAAAAATAAGAGGAGCATGAATCGCTGTTGAAAAACATGAAGAGCCTGAAAAGGTGTGAAAAATATGAAGAGCTTCAAAAGATGTGAAATACATGAGGAGCATTAAACGGGCTGAAAAATAGGAAAAGCATGAAGTGGTGTGGAAAAACATGAAAGCCTGAAAAGGTGTGAAAAATATGAAGAGCTTCAAAAGATGTCAATAATATGAGGAGCATGAAACGGTCTGAAAAATAGGAGGAGCATGAAGCGATGTTCAAAAACATGCGGAGCCTGAAAAGGTGTGAAAAATATGAAGAGCTTCAAAATGTGTGAAATACATGAGGAGCATTAAACGGTCTGAAAAATAGGAGGAGGATGAAGCGATGTTCAAAAACATGAAGAGCCTGAAAAGTTCTGAAAAATATGAAGAGCTTCAAAATGTGTGAAAAATATGAGGTGCATGAAAAGGTCTGAAAAATAGGAGGAGCATGAAGCGGTGTTGAAATACATGAGGAGCCTGAAATGGTGTGAAATATATGAAGAGATTCAAAATGTGTGAAAAATATGAGGAGCATGATACGGTTTGAAAAATAGGAGGAGCATGAAGCGGTGTTCCAAAGCAAGAAGAGCCTGAAAACGTGTGAAAAACATGAAGAGCCTGAAAAGGTGTGCAAAATATGAAGAACTTCAAAAGGTGTCAAAAATATGAGGAGCATGAAACGGTCTGAAAAATAGGAGTAGCATGAAGCGGTGTTGAAAAACAAGAAGAGCCTGAAAAGGTGTGAAAAATATGAAGAGCTTCAAAAGGTGTCAAAAATATGAGGAGCATGAAACGTTGTGAAAAAGGAGTAGCATGAAACGTTGTTCAAAAACATGAAGAGCCTGGAAATTTGTGAAAAATATGAAGAGCCTCAAAACGTGTCAAAAAAATGAGGAGCATGAAACGATCTGAAAAATCAGAGGAGCATGAAGCAGTGTTGAAAAACATGAAGAGCGTGAAAACGTGTGAAAAATATGAAGAGCTTCAAAAGGTGTGAAATATATTAAGAGCTTCAAAAGGTGTAAAAAATGAGATGAGCATGAAACGGTGTGGAAAATAGGAGGAGCATGAAGTGGTGCTGAAAAACATGAAGAGCCTGAAAAGCTGTGAAAAATATGGAGAGCTTCAAAAGGTGTCAAAAATATGAGGAGCATGAAACGCTCTGAAAAATAGAAGGAGCATGAAGCCGTGTTTAAAACATGAAGAGTCTGAAACGGTGTGAAAAATATGAAGAGCTTCAAAAGGTGTCATAAATATGAGGAGCATGAAACCGTCTGAAAAATAGGAGGAGCATGAAGTGGTGTTCAAAAACATGAAGAGACTGAAAACGTGTGAAAAACATGAAGAGCCTGAAAAGGTGTGAAAAATATGAAGAGCTTCAAAAGGTGAGAAAAATATGAGGAGCATGAAATGGTCTGAAAATTAGGAGGATCATGAAGTGGTGTTGAAAAACATGAAGAGCCTGAAAAGGTGTGAAAAATATGAAGAGCTTCAAAAGGTGTAAAAAATATGAGGAGCATGAAACGGTCTGAAATAAAGGAGGATCAAGAAACGGTTTTGAAAACATGAAGAGCCTGAAAACGTGTGAAAAATATGAAGAGCTACAAAAGGTGTCAAAAATGAGATGAGCATGAAACGGTCTGAAAGATAGGAGGAGTGAGAAGTGGTGTTCAAAAACATGAAGAGCGTGAAAAGGTGTGAAAAATATGAAGAGCCTCAAAACGTGTCAAAAATATGAGGAGCATGAAACGCTCTGAAAAATAGGAGGAGCATGAAGCCGTGTTTAAAACATGAAGAGTCTGAAACGGTGTGAAAAATATGACGAGCTTCAAAAGGTGTCATAAATATGAGGAGCATGAAACCGTCTGAAAAATAGGAGGAGCATGAAGTGGTGTTCAAAAACATGAAGAGACTGAAAACGTGTGAAAAACATGAAGAGCCTGAAAAGGTGTGAAAAATATGAAGAGCTTCAAAAGGTGAGAAAAATATGAGGAGCATGAAATGGTCTGAAAATTAGGAGGATCATGAAGCGATGTTGAAAAACATGAAGAGCCTGAAAAGGTGTGAAAAATATGAAGAGCTTCAAAAGGTGTAAAAAATATGAGGAGCATGAAATGGTCTGAAAAAAAGGAGGATCAAGAAACGGTTTTGAAAACATGAAGAGCCTGAAAACGTGTGAAAAATATGAAGAGCTACAAAAGGTGTCAAAAATGAGATGAGCATGAAACGGTCTGAAAGATAGGAGGAGTGAGAAGTGATGTTCAAAAACATGAAGAGCGTGAAAAGGTGTGAAAAATATGAAGAGCTTCAAAAGGTGTGAAAAACATGAACAGCCTGAAAACGTGTGAAAAATATGAAGAGCTTCAAAAGGTGTGAAAAATATGAAGAGCTTCAAAAGGTGTCAAAATCGATGAGCAGGAAATGGTCTGAAAAATAGGAGGAGCATGAAGTGGTGTTAAAAACATGAAGAGCCTGAAAAGGTGTGAAATATATGAAGAGCTTCAAAATGTGCCAAAAATATGAGGAGAATGAAACGGTGTGAAAATAGGAGGAGCATTAAGTGTTGTTGAAAAACATGAAGAGCCTGAAAAGGTGTGAAAAATATGAAGAGCTTCAAAAGGTGTGAAATACATGAGGAGCATGAAACGGTCTGAAAAATAGAAGCGGCATGAAGTGGTGTGAAAAAACATGAAGAGCCTGAAAAGGTGTGAGAAATATGAAGAGCTTCAAAAGGTGTCAAATATATGAAGAGCATGAACCGGTCTGAAAAATAGGAGGATCATGAAGCAGTGTTCAAAAACATGAAGAGCCTGAAAAGGTGTGAAAAATATGAAGAGCTTCAAAATGTGTCAAATATATGAGGAGCATGAAACGGTCTGAAAAATAGGAGGAGCATGAAACGGTGATTAAAAACATGAAGAGCCTGAAAAGGTGTGAAAAATATGAATAGCTTCAAAAGGTGTGAAATACATGAGGAGCATGAAACGGGTTGAAAAAAGGAGAAGCATGAAGTGGTGTGTAAAAACATGAAGAGCCTGAAAATGTGTGAAAAATATGAAAAGCCTCAAAACGCATCAAAAATGAGATGAGCGTGAAACGGTCTGAAAAATAGGAGGATCATGAAACGGTGTTGAAAAACATGAAGAGCCTGAAAAGTTGTGAAAAATATGAAAAGCCTCAAAAGGGATCAAAAATGAGATGAGCGTGAAACGGTCTGAAAAATAGGAGGATCATGAAACGGTGTTGAAAAACATGAAGAGCCTGAAAAGGTGTGAAAAATATGAGGAGCTTCAAAAGGTGTGAAAAATCTGAGGAGCATGAAACGATCTGAAAAATAGGAGCACCATAAAGCGGTGTTCAAAAACATGAAGAGCCTGAAAACGTGTGAAAAATATGAATAGCTTCAAAAGGTGTGAAATACATAAGGAGCATTAAATGGTCTGAAAATAGGAGGAGCATGAAACGGTGTTCAAAAACAGGAAGAGCCTGAAAAGTTGTGAAACATATGAAGAGCTTCAAAAGGTGTCAAATATGTGAGGAGCATGAAACGGTCTGAAAAATAGGAGGAGCATGAGTGGTGTTCAAAAACATGAAAAGCCTGAAAAGGTGTGAAAAATATGAAGAGCTTCAAAAGGTGTCAAATATATGAGGAGCATGAAATTCTCTGAAAAATAAGAGGAGCATGAAGCGGTGTTCAAAAACTTGAAGAGCCTGAAAATTTGTGCAAAATATGAAAAGCTTCAAAAGGTGTCAAAAATGAGATGAGCAGGAAAATGTCTTAAAAATCGGAGAATCATGAAACGGTGTTGAAAAACTTGGAGAGCCTGAAAAGGTGTGAAAAATAGGAAGAGCTTCAAAAGGTGTCAAAAAGGAGATGAGCATGAAACGGTCTGAAAATAAGAGGAGCATGAAGCGGTGTTCAAAAACATGAAGAGCATGAAAAGTTGTGAAAAATATGAAGAGCTTCAAAATGTGTCAAAAATATGAGGAGCATGAAACCCTCTGAAAAATAGGAGGAGCATGAAGCGGTGTTCAAAAACATGAAGAGCATGAAAAGGTGTGGAAAATGTGAAGAGCTTCAAAAGGTGTGAATTACATGAGGAGCATGAAATGGGCTGAAAAATAGGAGAAGCGTGAAGTGGTGTGGAAAAACATGAAGAGCCTGAAAAGTTGTGAAAAATATGAAGAGCTTCAAAAGGTGTGAAATACATGAGGAGTATGAAATTCTCTGAAAAATAAGAGGAGAATGAAGCGGTGTTCAAAAACTTGAAGAGCCTGAAAATTTGTGCAAAATATGAAAAGCTTCAAAAGGTGTCAAAAATGAGATGAGCATGAAAATGTCTTAAAAATAGGACGATCATGAAACGGTGTTGAAAAACATGGAGAGCCTGAAAAGGTGTGAAAAATATGCAAAGCTTCAAAAGGTGTCAAAAAGGAAATGAGCATGAAACGGTCTGAAAAATAGGAGGAGGATGAAGCGGTGTTGAAAAACATGAAGAGCCTGAAAAGTTGTGAAAAATATGAAGAGCTTCAAAAGGTGTGAAATACATGAGGAGCATGAAACTCTCTGAAAAATAGAAGGAGCATGAAGCGGTGTTGAAATACATGAAGAGCCTGAAAACGTGTGAAAAATATGAAGAGCTTCAAAAGGTGTGAAAAATATGAAGAGCTTCAAAATGTGTCAGAAATTAGATGGGCATGGAACGGTGTGAAATATAGGAGGAGCAAGAAGAAGTGTTGAAAAAAATGAAGAGCCTGAAAAGGTGTGAAAAATATGAAGAGCTTCAAAAAGTGTCAAAAATATGAGGAGCACGTAACGGTCTGAAAATTAGGAGGAGCATGAAGCGGTGTTGAAAAACATGAAGAGCCTGAAAAGGTGTGAAAAATATGAACAGCTTGAAAAGGTGTGAAATATATGAAGAGCTTCAAAAGGTGTCAAAATATGAGGAGCATGAAACGGTCTGAAAAATAGGAGGAGAATGAAGCGATGTTCAAAAACATGGCGAACCTGAAAAGGTGTGAAAAATATGAAGAGCTTCAAAAGGTGTCAAAAATATGAGAAGCATGAAACGGTCTGAAAAATAGGAGGAGCATGAAACGGTGTTCAAAAACAAGAAGAGCCTGAAAAGGTGTGAAAAACATGAAGAACATGAAAAGGTGTGCAAATATGAAGAGCTTAAAAAGGTGTCAAAAATATGAGGAGCATGAAACGGTCTGAAAAATAGGAGGAGAATGAAGCGGTGTTCATAAACATGGCGACCTGAAAAGGTGTGAAAAATATGAAGAGCCTCAAAACGTGTCAAAAATATGAGAAGCATGAAACGGTTTGAAAAATAGGAGGAGCATGAAGCGGTGTTGACAAATATGAAGAGCCTGAAAACGTTTGAAAAATATGAATAGCTTCAAAAGCTGTGAGAAATATGAAGAGCTTCAAAAGGTGTCTAAAATGAAAAGAGCATGAAACGGTCTGAAAAATAGGAGGAGCATGAAGTGGTGTTGAAAAACATGAAGAGCCTGAAAAGGTGTGAAAAATATGAAGAGCTTCTAAAGGTGTGAAATACATGAGGAGCATGAAACTGTCAGAAAAATAGGAGAAGCATGAAGTGATGTTCAAAAACATAGAAAGCCTGAAAAGGTGTGAAAAATATGAAGAGCATCAAAAGTTGTCAAACATATGAGGAGCATGAAACGGTTTGAAAAATAGGAGGAGCATGAAACGGTGTTCAAAAACATGAAGAGCCTGAAAAGGTGTGAAAAATATGAAGAGCCTCAAAAGGTGTCAAAAATATGAGTATCATGAAACGGTCTGAAAAATAGGAGGAGCATGAAGCGGTGTTGAAAAACATGAAGAGCCTGAAAACCTGTGAAAAATATGAAGAGCTTCAAAAGGTGTCAAAATTGAGATGAGCATGAAACGGTCTGAAAAATACGAGGAGCATGAAGTGGTGTTGAAAAACATGAAGAGCCTGAAAACGTGTGAAATATATGAAGAGCTTCAAAATGTGACAAAAATATGAGGAGCATGAAACTGTCTGATAAATAGGAGGAGCATGAAGCGGTGTTGAAAAACATGAAGAGCCTGAAAAGGTTTGAAAAATATGAAGAGCTTCAAAAAGTGTCAAAAATATGAGGAGCATGAAACGGTCTGAAATATAGGAGGAGCATGAAGCGGTGTTGAAAAACAAGAAGAGCCTGAAAACGTGTGAAAAATATGAAGAGCTTCAAAAGGTGTCAAAAATATGAGGAGCATGAAACGTTCTGAAAAAGGAGTAGCATGAAACGTTGTTCAAAAACATGAAGAGCCTGGAAATGTGTGAAAAATATGAAGAGCCTCAAAACGTGTCAAAAAAATGAGGAGCATGAAACGATCTGAAAAATCAGAGGAGCATGAAGCAGTGTTGAAAAACATGAAGAGCGTGAAAACGTGTGAAAAATATGAAGAGCTTCAAAAGGTGTGAAATATATTAAGAGCTTCAAAAGGTGTCAAAAATATGAGGAGCATGAAACGGTCTGAAAAATAGGAGGAGCATGAAGCGGTGTTGCAAAACATGAAGAGTCTGAAAAGGTGTGAAAAATTTGAAGAGTTTCAAAAGGTGTCAAAAATATGAGGAGCATGAAACAGTCTGAAAAATAGGAGGAGCATGAAGTGGTGTTCAAAAACATGAAGAGCCTGAAAAGTTTGAAAAATATGAAGAGCTTCAAAAGGTGTCAAAAATATGAGGAGCATGAAATGGTATGAAAAATAGGAGGAGCATGAAGCGGTGTTGAAAAACATGAAGAGCCTGAAAAGCTATGAAAAATATGAAGAGCTTCAAGAATTGTCAAAAATATGAGGAGCATGAAACGGTCTGAAAAATAGGAGGAGCATGAAGCGGTGTTGAAAAATAAGAAGAGCCTGAAAAGGTGTGAAAAATATGAAGAGCTTCAAAGGGTGTGAAATACATGAGGAGCATGAAACGGTCTCAAAAATAGGTGGAGCATGAAGCGGTGTTGAAAAAAAAAGAAGAGCCTGAAAAGGTGTGAAAAATATGAAGAGCTTCAAGGGTGTGAAATACATGAGGAGCATGAAACGGTCTGAAAAACAGGAGGAACATGAAGCGGTGTTGAAAAACAAGAAGAGCCTGAAAACGTGTGAAAAATATGAAGAGCTTCAAAAGGTGTCAAAAATATGAGGAGCATGAAAAGTTCTGAAAAAGGAGTAGCATGAAACGTTGTTCAAAAACCTGAAGAGCCTGGAAATGTGTGAAAAATAGGAAGAGCCTCAAAACGTGTCAAAAAAATGAGGAGCATGAAACGATCTGAAAAATCAGAGGAGCATGAAGCAGTGTTGAAAAACATGAAGAGCCTGAAAAGGTGTGAAAAATAAAAAGAGCTTCTAAAGGTGTCAAAATTATGAGGAGCATGAAACGGTCTGAAAAATATGAGGAGCATGAAGTGTTGTTGAAAATCATTAAGAGCCTGAAATGGTGTGAAATATATGAAGAGGTTCAAAAGGTGTGAAAAATATGAGGAGCTTGAAAAAGTGTCAAAAATATGAGGAGCATGCAACGGTCTGCAAAATAGTAGGAGCATGAAAAGGTGTTCAAAAACATGAAGAGCCTGAAAAGGTGTGAAAAATAGGAAGAGCTTCAAAAGGTGTTAAATACATGAGGAGCATGAAACGGTCTGAAAAATAGGAGCATGAAGCGGTGTTCTAAAACATGAAGAGCCTGAAAAGGTGTGAAAAATATGAAGAGCTTCAAAATGTGTCAAAATTATGAGGAGCATGAAATGGTCTGAAAAATAGGAGGAGCATGAAACCGTGTTCAAAAACATGAAGAGCCTGAAAAAGTGGGAAAACTATGAAGAGCTTCCAAAGGTGTCAAAAATATGAAGAGCATGAAACTGTCTGAAAAATAGGAGGAGCATGAAACCGTGTTCAAAAACATGAAGAGCCTGAAAAGGTGGGAAAATAATAAAGAGCTTCAAAAGGTGTGAAATACATGAGGAGCATGAAACGGTCTGAAAAGCAGGAGGAGCATGAAGCAATGTTCAAAAACATGAAGAGCCTGAAAAGGTGTGAAATATATGAAGAGCTTCAAAAGATGTCAAAAATGAGATGAGCATTAAACGGTCTGAAAAATAGGAGGAGCCTGAATTGGTGTTGAAAAACATGAAGAGCCTGAAAAGGTGTGAATTATATGAAGAGCTTTAAAAGTTGTCAAAATTATGAGGAGCATGAAACGGTCTGAAAAATAGTAGTAGCATGAAGCAGTGTTTTAAAACATGAATAGCCTGAAAATGTGAGAAAAATATGAAGAGCTTCAAAAGGTGTCAAATATAGGAGGATCATAAAACGGTCTGAAAAATAGGAGGAGCATGAAGCTGTGTTCAAAAACATGAGAGACTGAAAAGTGTGAAAAATATGAAGAGCTTCAAAAGGTGTGAAATACATGAGGAGCATGAAACGGTCTGAAAAATAGGAGGAGCATGAAGCGGTGTTCAAAAACATGAAGAGCCTGAAAATGTGTGAAAAAAATGAAGAGCCTCAAAACGTGTCAAAAATATGAGGAGCATTAAACGGTCTGAAAATATAGGAGGAGCATGAAGCGGTGTAGAAAAACATGAAGAGCCTGAAAATGTGGGAAATATATGAGGAGCTTGAAAAGGTGGCAAAAATATGAGGAGCATGAAACGGTGTGAAAAATAGGAGGATCATGAAGCGGTGTTGAAAAACATGAAGAACCTGAAAAGGTGTGAAATATATGAAGAGCTTCAAAAGGTGTCAAAAATATGAGGAGCATGAAACGGTCTGAAAAATAGGAGGAGCATGAAATGGTGTTCAAACAAATGAAGAGCATGAAAAGGTGTGATAAATATGAAGAGCTTCAAAAGGTTTGAAAAACATGAGGAGAATGAAAGGGTCCGAAAAATAGGAGATGCATGAAGTTGTGTAGAAAAACATGAAGAGCCTGAAAAGGTGTGAAAAATATTAAGAGCTTCAAAAGGTATAAAATACATGAGGAGCATGAAACTGTCTGAAAAATAGGAGGAGCATTAAGTGGTGTTCAACAACATGAAGAGGCTCAAGAGGTTTGAAAAATATGAAGAGCTTCAAAAGGTGTGAAATACATGAGAGGAATGAAACTGTCTGAAAAACAGAAGGAGCATGAAGCGGTGTTGAAAACCATGAAGAGCCTGAAAAGGTGTGAAAAATATGAAGAGCTTCTAAATGTGTCAAAATTATGAGGAGCATGAAACGGTCTGAAAAATAGGAGGAGCATGAAGCGGTGTTGAAAAACATGAAGAGCCTGAAAAGGTGTGAAAAATATGAAGAGCTTCAAAAGTTGTCAAAAATATGAGGAGCATGAACGGTCTGAAAAAGAGGAGGAGTATGAAGCGGTGTTGAAAAACATGAAGAGCCTGAAAAGGTGTGTAAAATATTAAGAGGTTCTAAAGGTGTCAAGTATATGAGGAGCATGAAACGGTCTTAAAAATACGAGGAGAATGAAGTGGAGTTGAAAAACATGAAGAGCGTAAAAATGTGTGAAAAATATGAAAAGCCTCAAATCCTGTCAAAAATATGAGGAGCATGAACGGTCTGAAAAAGAGGAGGAGTATGAAGCGGTGTTGAAACACATGAAGAGAGTGAAAAGGTGTGTAAAATATTAAGAGGTTCTAAAGGTGTCAAAAATATGAGGAGCATGAAACGGTCTGAAAAGTACGAGGAGCATGAAGCGGTGTTGAAAATCATGAAGAGCCTGAAAACGCGTGAAAAATATGAAGAGCTTCAAAAGGTGTCAAAATGAGATGAGCATGAAACGGTCTAAAAAATAGGAGGAGCATGAAATGGTGTTGAAAAAAATGAAAAGCCTGAAAAGTTGTGAAATATATGAAGAGCTTCAAAAGGTTTCAAAAATATGAGGAGAATGAAACGGTCTGAAAAAGAGGAGGAGCAAGAAGCGGTGTTGAAAAACATGAAGAGCCTCAAAAGGTGTGAAAAATATGCAGAGCTTCTAAAGGTGTCAAAATTATGAGGAGCATGAAACGGTCTGAAAAATAGGAGGAGCATGAAGCGGTGTTGCAAAACATGAAGAGTCTGAAAAGGTGTGAAAAATTTGAAGAGTTTCAAAAGGTGTCAAAAATATGAGGAGCATGAAACGGTCTGAAAAATAGGAGGAGCATGAAGTGGTGTTCAAAAACATGAAGAGCCTGAAAAGTTTGAAAAATATGAAGAGCTTCAAAAGGTGTCAAAAATATGAGGAGCATGAAATGGTCTGAAAAATAGGAGGAGCATGAAGCGGTGTTGAAAAACATGAAGAGCCTGAAAAGCTATGAAAAATATGAAGAGCTTCAAGAATTGTCAAAAATATGAGGAGCATGAAACGGTCTGAAAAATAGGAGGAGCATGAAGCGGTGTTGAAAAACAAGAAGAGCCTGAAAAGGTGTGAAAAATATGAAGAGCTTCAAAGGGTGTGAAATACATGAGGAGCATGAAACGGTCTCAAAAATAGGTGGAGCATGAAGCGGTGTTGAAAAAAAAAAGAAGAGCCTGAAAAGGTGTGAAAAATATGAAGAGCTTCAAGGGTGTGAAATACATGAGGAGCATGAAACGGTCTGAAAAACAGGAGGAGCATGAAGCGGTGTTGAAAAACATGAAGAGCCTGAAAAGCTATGAAAAATATGAAGAGCTTCAAAAGGTGTCAAAAATATGAGGAGCATGAAACGGTCTGAAAAACAGGAGGAGCATGAAGCGGTTTTGAAAAACATGAAGAGCTTCAAAAGGTGTGAAAAATATGAAGAGCTTCAAAAGATGTCAAAAATGAGATGAGCATGAAACGGTCTGAAAAATAGGAGGAGCATGAAGCGGTGTTGAAAAACAAGAAGAGCCTGAAAAGGTGTGAATAGTATGAAGAGCTTCAAAGTGTGTGAAATACATGAGGAGCATGAAACGGTCTGAAAAATAGGAGGAGCATGAAGCTGGGCTCAAAAACATGAAGAGCCTGAAAAGGTGTGAAAAATATGAAGAGCTTCAAAAGGTGTCAAAAATATGAGGAGCATGAAACTGTCTGAAAAATAGGAGGAGCATGAAGCGGTGTTGAAAAACATGAAGAGCCTGAAAAGCTATGAAAAATATGAAGAGCTTCAAAAAGTGTCAAAAATATGAGGAGCATGAAACGGTCTGAAAAATAGGAGGAGCATGAAGCGGTGTTGAAAAACAAGAAGAGCCTGAAAACGTGTGAAAAATATGAAGAGCTTCAAAAGGTGTCAAAAGTATGAGGAGCATGAAACTTTCTGAAAAAGGAGTAGCATGAAAATTTGTTAAAAAACATGAAGAGCCTGGAAATGTGTGATAAATATGAAGAGTCTCAAAACGTGTCAAAAATATGAGGAGCATGAAACGGTCTGAAAAATAGGAGGAGCATGAAGCGGTGTTCAAAAAAATGAAGAGCCTGAAAAGGTGTGAAATATATGAAGAGCTTCAAAAGGTGTCAAAAATGAGAAGTGCATGAAACGAACTGAACAATAGGAGGAACATGAAGTGGTGTTGAAATACATGAAGAGCCTGTAAAGGTGTGCAAAATATGAAGAGCTCAAAAGGTGTGAAATACATGAGGAGCATGAAACGGTCTGAAAAAGAGGAGAAGCATGAAGCGGTGTTGAAAAACATGAAGAGCCTGAAAAGGTGTGAAAAATATGAAGAGTTTCTAAAGGTGTAAAAATATGAGGAGCATGAAATGGTCTGAAATATAGGAGGAGCATGAAGTGGTTGTGAATAACATGAAGAGCCTGAAAAGGTGTGCAAAATATAAAAAGCTTCAAAAGGTGTGAAATATATGAGGAGCATGAAACGGTCTGAAAAATAGGAGGAGCATGAAGCGGTGTTCAAAAAAATGCAGAGAGTGAAAAGGTGTGAAAAATATGAAGAGCTTCAAAAGGTGTAAAAAATAGGAGGAGCATGAAACAGTTTAAAAATAGGAGGAGCATCAAGTGGTGTAGAAAAACATGAAGAGCCTGAAAACGTGTGAAAAATAAGAAGAGCTCCAAAATATGAAAAAAATGAAGAGCTTCAAAAGGTGTGAAAAATATGAAGAGCTTCAAAAGATGTCAAAATGAGATGAGCATGAAACGGTCTGAAAAATAGTAGCATGAAGCGGTGCTGAAAATCATGAAGAGCCTGAAAAGGTGTGAAAAATATGAAGAGTTTCTAAAGGTGTAAAAATATGAGGAGCATGAAATGGTCTGAAATATAGGAGGAGCATGAAGTGGTTGTGAATAACATGAAGAGCCTGAAAAGGTGTGCAAAATATAAAAAGCTTCAAAAGGTGTGAAATATATGAGGAGCATGAAACGGTCTGAAAAATAGGAGGAGCATGAAGCGGTGTTCAAAAAAATGCAGAGAGTGAAAAGGTGTGAAAAATATGAAGAGCTTCAAAAGGTGTAAAAAATAGGAGGAGCATGAAACAGTTTAAAAATAGGAGGAGCATCAAGTGGTGTAGAAAAACATGAAGAGCCTGAAAACGTGTGAAAAATAAGAAGAGCTTCAAAAATATGAAAAAAATGAAGAGCTTCAAAAGGTGTGAAAAATATGAAGAGCTTCAAAAGATGTCAAAAATGAGATGAGCATGAAACGGTCTGAAAAATAGTAGCATGAAGCGGTGCTGAAAATCATGAAGAGCCTGAAAAGGTGTGAAAAATATGAAGAGCTTCAAAAGGTTTCAAAAATATGAGGAGAATTAAACGGTCTGAAAAATATGAGGAGCATGAAGTGGTGTTGAAAAATATGAAGAGCCTGAAAAGGTGTGAAAAATATGAAGAGCTTCAAAAGGTTTCAAAAATATGAGGAGTATGAAACGGTTCGAAAAATAGAAGTATCATCAAGCGGTGTTGAAAAACATAAAGAGCCTGAAAAGGTTTGAAAAATATGAAGAGCTTCAAAAGGTGTCAAAATTATGAGGAGCATGAAACGGTCTGAAAAATAGGAGGAGCATGAAGCGGTGTTCAAAAACATGAACAGCCTGAAAAGATGTGAAAAATATGAAGAGCTTCAAAAGGTGTGAAATATATGAAGAGCTTCAAAAGGTGTAAAAAATAGGAGGAGCATGAAACGGTTTCAAAAATAGGAGGAGCATCAATTGGTGTAGAAAAACATGAAGAGCCTGAAAACGTGTGAAAAATATGAAGAGCTTAAAAAATATGAAAAATATGAAGAGCTTTAAAAGGTGTGAAAAATATGAAGAGCTTCAAAAGATGTCAAAAATATGAGGAGCAAGAAAGGGTCTGAAAAATAGGAGGAGCATGAAGCCGTGTTCAAAAACATGAAGAGCCTGAAAAGGTGTGAAAAATATGAAGAGCTTCAAAAGGTGTCAAAAATATGAGGAGCATGAAAGGGTCTGAAAAATAGGAGGAGCATGAAGCCGTGTTCAAAAACATGAAGAGCCTGAAAAGGTGTGAAAAATATGAACAGCTGCAAAGGGTGTCAAAATTTGAGGAGTATGAAACGGTCTGAAAATAGCAGGAGAATGAAGCGGTGTTGAAAAACATGAAGAGTTTGAAAACGTGTGAAAAATATGAAGAGCTTCAAAAATGTGAATAATAAGAAGAGCTTCAAAAGGTGTGAAAAATATGAAGAGCTTCAAAAGGTGTCAAAAATGAGATGAGCATGAAACAGTCTGGAAAAATTGGAGGAGCATGAAGCGGTGTTGAAAATCATGAAGAGACTGAAAAGGTGTGAAAAAATACGAAGAGCTTCAAAAGGTGTCAAATTATGAAGAGCTTCAAAAGTTGTCAAAATGAGATCAGCATGAAACGGTCTGCAATATAGGAGGAGCCTGAAGTGGTGTTGAAAAAAATGAAGAGCCTGAAAATGTGAGAAATATATGAAGAGCTTCAAAAGGAGTCAAAAATATGAGGAGAATGAATCGGTCTTAAATATAGGAGTAGCATGAAGCGGTGTTGAAAAATATGAAGAGCCTGAAAAGGTGTGAAAAATATGAGGAGCTTCAAAAGGTTTGAAAAACATGAGGAGCATGAAACGGTCTGAAAAATAGGAGATGCATGAAGTTGTGTTGAAAAACATGAAGAGCCTGAAAAGGTGTGAAAAATATGAAGAGCTTCAAAAGGTATAAAATACATGAGGAGCATGAAACTGTCTGAAAATTAGGAGGAGCATGAAGTGGTGTTCAACAACATGAAGAGCATCAAAAGGTGTGAAAAATATGAAGAGCTTCAAAAGGTGTGAAATACATGAGAGGAATGAAACTGTCTGAAAAATAGAAGGAGCATGAAGCGGTGTTGAAAAACATGAAGAGCCTGAAAAGGTGTGAAAAATAAAAAGAGCTTCTAAAGGTGTCAAAATTATGAGGAGCATGAAACGGTCTGAAAAATATGAGGAGCATGAAGTGTTGTTGAAAAACATTAAGAGCCTGAAATGGTGTGAAATATATGAAGAGGTTCAAAAGGTGTGAAAAATATGAGGAGCTTGAAAAAGTGTCAAAAATATGAGGAGCATGCAACGGTCTGCAAAATAGTAGGAGCATGAAAAGGTGTTCAAAAACATGAAGAGCCTGAAAAGGTGTGAAAAATAGGAAGAGCTTCAAAAGGTGTTAAATACATGAGGAGCATGAAACGGTCTGAAAAATAGGAGCATGAAGCGGTGTTCTAAAACATGAAGAGCCTGAAAAGGTGTGAAAAATATGAAGAGCTTCAAAATGTGTCAAAATTATGAGGAGCATGAAACGGTCTGAAAAATAGGAGGAGCATGAAACCGTGTTCAAAAACATGAAGAGCCTGAAAAAGTGGGAAAACTATGAAGAGCTTCCAAAGGTGTCAAAAATATGAAGAGCATGAAACTGTCTGAAAAATAGGAGGAGCATGAAACCGTGTTCAAAAACATGAAGAGCCTGAAAAGGTGGGAAAATAATAAAGAGCTTCAAAAGGTGTGAAATACATGAGGAGCATGAAACGGTCTGAAAAGCAGGAGGAGCATGAAGCAATGTTCAAAAACATGAAGAGCCTGAAAAGGTGTGAAATATATGAAGAGCTTCAAAAGATGTCAAAAATGAGATGAGCATTAAACGGTCTGAAAAATAGGAGGAGCCTGAATTGGTGTTGAAAAACATGAAGAGCCTGAAAAGGTGTGAATTATATGAAGAGTTTAAAAGTTGTCAAAATTATGAGGAGCATGAAACGGTCTGAAAAATAGTAGTAGCATGAAGCAGTGTTTTAAAACATGAATAGCCTGAAAATGTGAGAAAAATATGAAGAGCTTCAAAAGGTGTCAAATATAGGAGGATCATAAAACGGTCTGAAAAATAGGAGGAGCATGAAGCTGTGTTCAAAAACATGAGAGACTGAAAAGTGTGAAAAATATGAAGAGCTTCAAAAGGTGTGAAATACATGAGGAGCATGAAACGGTCTGAAAAATAGGAGGAGCATGAAGCGGTGTTCAAAAGCATGAAGAGCCTGAAAATGTGTGAAAAAAATGAAGAGCCTCAAAACGTGTCAAAAATATGAGGAGCATTAAACGGTCTGAAAATATAGGAGGAGCATGAAGCGGTGTAGAAAAACATGAAGAGCCTGAAAATGTGGGAAATATATGAGGAGCTTGAAAAGGTGGCAAAAATATGAGGAGCATGAAACGGTGTGAAAAATAGGAGGATCATGAAGCGGTGTTGAAAAACATGAAGAACCTGAAAAGGTGTGAAATATATGAAGAGCTTCAAAAGGTGTCAAAAATATGAGGAGCATGAAACGGTCTGAAAAATAGGAGGAGCATGAAATGGTGTTCAAACAAATGAAGAGCATGAAAAGGTGTGATAAATATGAAGAGCTTCAAAAGGTTTGAAAAACATGAGGAGAATGAAAGGGTCCGAAAAATAGGAGATGCATGAAGTTGTGTAGAAAAACATGAAGAGCCTGAAAAGGTGTGAAAAATATTAAGAGCTTCAAAAGGTATAAAATACATGAGGAGCATGAAACTGTCTGAAAAATAGGAGGAGCATTAAGTGGTGTTCAACAACATGAAGAGGCTCAAGAGGTTTGAAAAATATGAAGAGCTTCAAAAGGTGTGAAATACATGAGAGGAATGAAACTGTCTGAAAAACAGAAGGAGCATGAAGCGGTGTTGAAAACCATGAAGAGCCTGAAAAGGTGTGAAAAATATGAAGAGCTTCTAAATGTGTCAAAATTATGAGGAGCATGAAACGGTCTGAAAAATAGGAGGAGCATGAAGCGGTGTTGAAAAACATGAAGAGCCTGAAAAGGTGTGAAAAATATGAAGAGCTTCAAAAGTTGTCAAAAATATGAGGAGCATGAACGGTCTGAAAAAGAGGAGGAGTATGAAGCGGTGTTGAAAAACATGAAGAGCCTGAAAAGGTGTGTAAAATATTAAGAGGTTCTAAAGGTGTCAAGTATATGAGGAGCATGAAACGGTCTTAAAAATACGAGGAGAATGAAGTGGAGTTGAAAAACATGAAGAGCGTAAAAATGTGCGAAAAATATGAAAAGCCTCAAATCCTGTCAAAAATATGAGGAGCATGAAACGGTCTGAAAAAGAGGAGGAGTATGAAGCGGTGTTGAAACACATGAAGAGAGTGAAAAGGTGTGTAAAATATTAAGAGGTTCTAAAGGTGTCAAAAATATGAGGAGCATGAAACGGTCTGAAAAGTACGAGGAGCATGAAGCGGTGTTGAAAATCATGAAGAGCCTGAAAACGCGTGAAAAATATGAAGAGCTTCAAAAGGTGTCAAAATGAGATGAGCATGAAACGGTCTAAAAAATAGGAGGAGCATGAAATGGTGTTGAAAAAAATGAAAAGCCTGAAAAGTTGTGAAATATATGAAGAGCTTCAAAAGGTTTCAAAAATATGAGGAGAATGAAACGGTCTGAAAAAGAGGAGGAGCAAGAAGCGGTGTTGAAAAACATGAAGAGCCAGAAGAGGTGTGAAAAATATGGAGAGCTTCAAAAGTTGTCAAAATATGAGGAGCATGAAACGGCCTGAAAAATAGGAGGACTATGAAAAGGTCTGAAAAATAGGAGGAGCATGAGTCGTTGATGAAAACATTAAGAGCATGAAAAGGTGTGAAATATATGAAGAGCTTCAAAAGGTGTGATAAATATCATGAGCTTCAAAAGCTGTCAAAAAAGAGATGAGCATGAAACGGTCTGAAAAATAGGAGGAGCATGAAGCGGTGTTGAAAAACATGAAGAGCCTGAAAAAGTGTGAAATATATGAAGAGCTTCAAAAGGTGTGAAAAATACGAGGAGCTTCAAAAGGTGTCAAAAATATGAGGAGCATGAAATGGTTTGAAAAACAGGAGGAGCATGAAACGGTGTTCAAAAACATGAAGCCTGAAAAGGTGTGAAAAATATGAAGAGCTTCAAAAGGTGTGAAAAATATGAGGAGCGTGAAACGGTCTGAAAAAGAGGAGGTGCATGAAGCGGTGTTCAAAAATATGAAGAGCTTCAAAAGATGTGAAAAATATGAGGAGCATGAAACGGTCTGAAAAATAGGAGGAGCATGAAATGGTGTTCAAACAAATGAAGAGCATGAAAAGGTGTGATAAATATGAAGAGCTTCAAAAGGTTTGAAAAACATGAGGAGAATGAAAGGGTCCGAAAAATAGGAGATGCATGAAGTTGTGTAGAAAAACATGAAGAGCCTGAAAAGGTGTGAAAAATATTAAGAGCTTCAAAAGGTATAAAATACATGAGGAGCATGAAACTGTCTGAAAAATAGGAGGAGCATTAAGTGGTGTTCAACAACATGAAGAGGCTCAAGAGGTTTGAAAAATATGAAGAGCTTCAAAAGGTGTGAAAAATATGAGGAGCGTGAAACGGTCTGAAAAAGAGGAGGTGCATGAAGCGGTGTTCAAAAATATGAAGAGCTTCAAAAGATGTGAAAAATATGAGGAGCATGAAACGGTCTGAAAAATAGGAGGAGCATGAAATGGTGTTCAAACAAATGAAGAGCATGAAAAGGTGTGATAAATATGAAGAGCTTCAAAAGGTTTGAAAAACATGAGGAGAATGAAAGGGTCCGAAAAATAGGAGATGCATGAAGTTGCGTAGAAAAACATGAAGAGCCTGAAAAGGTGTGAAAAATATTAAGAGCTTCAAAAGGTATAAAATACATGAGGAGCATGAAACTGTCTGAAAAATAGGAGGAGCATTAAGTGGTGTTCAACAACATGAAGAGGCTCAAGAGGTTTGAAAAATATGAAGAGCTTCAAAAGGTGTGAAATACATGAGAGGAATGAAACTGTCTGAAAAACAGAAGGAGCATGAAGCGGTGTTGAAAACCATGAAGAGCCTGAAAAGGTGTGAAAAATATGAAGAGCTTCTAAATGTGTCAAAATTATGAGGAGCATGAAACGGTCTGAAAAATAGGAGGAGCATGAAGCGGTGTTGAAAAACATGAAGAGCCTGAAAAGGTGTGAAAAATATGAAGAGCTTCAAAAGTTGTCAAAAATATGAGGAGCATGAACGGTCTGAAAAAGAGGAGGAGTATGAAGCGGTGTTGAAAAACATGAAGAGCCTGAAAAGGTGTGTAAAATATTAAGAGGTTCTAAAGGTGTCAAGTATATGAGGAGCATGAAACGGTCTTAAAAATACGAGGAGAATGAAGTGGAGTTGAAAAACATGAAGAGCGTAAAAATGTGCGAAAAATATGAAAAGCCTCAAATCCTGTCAAAAATATGAGGAGCATGAAACGGTCTGAAAAAGAGGAGGAGTATGAAGCGGTGTTGAAACACATGAAGAGAGTGAAAAGGTGTGTAAAATATTAAGAGGTTCTAAAGGTGTCAAAAATATGAGGAGCATGAAACGGTCTGAAAAGTACGAGGAGCATGAAGCGGTGTTGAAAATCATGAAGAGCCTGAAAACGCGTGAAAAATATGAAGAGCTTCAAAAGGTGTCAAAATGAGATGAGCATGAAACGGTCTAAAAAATAGGAGGAGCATGAAATGGTGTTGAAAAAAATGAAAAGCCTGAAAAGTTGTGAAATATATGAAGAGCTTCAAAAGGTTTCAAAAATATGAGGAGAATGAAACGGTCTGAAAAAGAGGAGGAGCAAGAAGCGGTGTTGAAAAACATGAAGAGCCAGAAGAGGTGTGAAAAATATGGAGAGCTTCAAAAGTTGTCAAAATATGAGGAGCATGAAACGGCCTGAAAAATAGGAGGACTATGAAAAGGTCTGAAAAATAGGAGGAGCATGAGTCGTTGATGAAAACATTAAGAGCATGAAAAGGTGTGAAATATATGAAGAGCTTCAAAAGGTGTGATAAATATCATGAGCTTCAAAAGCTGTCAAAAAAGAGATGAGCATGAAACGGTCTGAAAAATAGGAGGAGCATGAAGCGGTGTTGAAAAACATGAAGAGCCTGAAAAAGTGTGAAATATATGAAGAGCTTCAAAAGGTGTGAAAAATACGAGGAGCTTCAAAAGGTGTCAAAAATATGAGGAGCATGAAATGGTTTGAAAAACAGGAGGAGCATGAAACGGTGTTCAAAAACATGAAGCCTGAAAAGGTGTGAAAAATATGAAGAGCTTCAAAAGGTGTGAAAAATATGAGGAGCGTGAAACGGTCTGAAAAAGAGGAGGTGCATGAAGCGGTGTTCAAAAATATGAAGAGCTTCAAAAGATGTGAAAAATATGAGGAGCATGAAACGGTCTGAAAAATAGGAGGAGCATGAAACCGTGTTCTAAAACATGAAGAGCCTGAAAAGGTGTGAAAAATATGAGGAGTTCCAAAAGTTGTCAAAAATATGAGGAGCATGAAACGGTCTGAAAAATAGGAGGAGCATGAAGCGGTGTTGAAAAACATGAAGAGTCTGAAATCGTGTGAAAGTATGAAGAGCTTCAAAAATATGAAAAATATGAAGAGCTTCAAAAGGTGTGAAAAATATGAAGAGCTTCAAAAGGTGTCAAAAATGAGATGAGCATGAAACGGTCTGAAAAATAGGAGGAGCAAGAAGCAGTGTTGAAAAACATGTAGAGCCTGAAAACGTGTGAAAAATACGAAGAGCTTCAAAAGATGTGAAAAATATGAAGAGCTTTAAAAGGTGTCAAAAATGAGATGAGCATGAAACGCTCTGAAAAATAGTACGAGAATGAAGCGGTGTTGAAAAACATGAAGAGCCTGAAAAGGTGTGAGAAATATGAAGAGCTTCAAAAGGTGTCAAATATATGAGGAGCATGAAACGGTCTGAAAAAGAGGAGGAGTATGAAGCGGTGTTGAAAAACATGAAGAGCCTGAAAAGGTGTGTAAAATATTAAGAGGTTCTAAAGGTGTCAAAAATATGAGGAGCATGAAACGGTCTGAAAAATACGAGGAGCATGAAGCGGTGTTGAAAATCATGAAGAGCCTGAAAACGCGTGAAAAATATGAAGAGCTTCAAAAGGTGTCAAAATGAGATGAGCATGAAACGGTCTAAAAAATAGGAGGAGCATGAAATGGTGTTGAAAAAAATGAAAAGCCTGAAAAGGAGTGAAATATATGAAGAGCTTCAAAAGGTTTCAAAAATATGAGGAGAATGAAACGGTCTGCAAAATAGGAGGAGCATGAAATGGTGTTCAAAAACATGAAGAGCATGAAAAGGTGTGAAAAATATGAAGAGCTTCAAAAGTTGTGAAATACATGAGGAGGATTAAATGGTCTGAAAAATAGGAGGAGCATGAAGCGGTGTTAAAAACATGAAGAGCCAGAAGAGGTGTGAAAAATATGAAGAGCTTCAAAAGGTGTGAAAAATATGAGGAGCATGAAACGGTCTGAAATATAGGAGGAGCAAGAAGCGGTGTTCAAAAACATGAAGAGCCTGAAAAGGTGTGAGAAATATGAAGAGCTTCAAAAGGTGTCAAAAATATGAGGAGCATGAAACGGTGTGAAAAATAGGAGGAGCAAGAAGGTGTGTTTAAAAACATGAAGAGCCTGAAAATGTGTGAAAAATATAAAGAGCTTCAAAAGATGTGAAAAATAGGAAGAGCTTCAAAAGGAGTCAAAAATGAGATGAGCAAGAAACGCTCTGAAAAATAGGAGGAGCATGAAGCGGTGTTGAAAAACATGAAGAACCTGAAAAGTTGTGAGAAACATGAAGAGCTTCAACAGGTGTCAAAAATATGAGGAGAATGAAACGGTCTGAAAAAGAGGAGGAGCCAGAAGCAGTGTTGAAAAACATGAAGAGCCTGAAAAGGTGTGAAAAATATGAAGAGCTTCTAAAGGTGTCAAAAATATGAGGAGCATGTAACGGTCTGAAAAAGAGGAGGAGCATGAAGCGGTGTTGAAAAACATGAAGAGCCTGAAAAGGTGTGAAAAATATGATGAGCTTCAAAAGTTGTCAAAATATGAGGAGCATGAAACGGCCTGAAAAATAGGAGGAGCATGAAACGGTCTGAAAAATAGGAGGACCATGAGTCGGTGATGAAAACATTAAGAGCATGAAAAGGTGTGAAATATATGAAGAGCTTCAAAAGGTGTGATAAATATCATGAGCTTCAAAAGCTGTCAAAAAAGAGATGAGCATGAAACGGTCTGAAAAATAGGAGGAGCATGAAGCGGTGTTGAAAAACATGAAGAGTCTGAAAACGTGTGAAAGTATGAAGAGCTTCAAAAATATGAAAAATATGAAGAGCTTCAAAAGGTGTGAAAAATATGAAGAGCTTCAAAAGGTGTCAAAAATGAGATGAGCATGAAACGGTCTGAAAAATAGGAGGAGCAAGAAGCAGTGTTGAAAAACATGTAGAGCCTGAAAAAGTGTGAAATATATGAAGAGCTTCAAAAGGTGTGAAAAATATGAGGAGCGTGAAATGGTTTGAAAAACAGGAGGAGCATGAAACAGTGTTCAAAAACATGAAGAGCCTGAAAAGGTGTGAAATATATGAAGAGCTTCAAAAGGTGTCAAAAATATGAGGAGCGTGAAATGGTTTGAGAAACAGGAGGAGCATGAAACGGTGTTCAAAAACATGTAGAGCCTGAAAAAGTGTGAAATATATTAAGAGCTTCAAAAGGTGTCAAAAATATGAGGAGCATGAAATGGTTTGAAAAACAGGAGGAGCATGAAACGGTGTTCAAAAACATGAAGAGCCTGAAAAGGTGTGAAAAATATGAAGAGCTTCAAAAGGTGTGAAAAATATGAGGAGCGTGAAACGGTCTGAAAAAGCGGAGGAGCATGAAGCGGTGTTCAAAAATATGAAGAGCTTCAAAAGGTGTGAAAAATATGAGGAGCGAGAAACGGTCTGAAAAAGAAGAGGAGCATGAATCGGTGTTCAAAAATATGAAGAGCTTCAAAATGTGTGAAAAATATGAGGAGCATGAAATGGTCTGAAATATAGGAGGAGCATGAAACCGTGTTCTAAAACATGAAGAGCCTGAAAAGGTGTGAAAAGTATGAAGACCTTCAAAAATTGTGAAATACATGAGGAGCATGAAACGGTTTGAAAAATATGAGGAGCATGAAGCGTTGTTCAATAACATGAAGAGCCTGAAAGGCTGTGAAATGTATGAAGAGCTTCAAAAGGTGTCAAAAATATGAGGAGCATGAAACGGTCTGAAAAATAGGAGGAGCATGAAGCGGTGTTGAAAAACATGAAGAGCCTGAAAAGGTGTGAAAAATATGAAGAGCTTCAAAAGGTGTGAAAAATACGAAGAGCTTTAAAAGGTGTCAAAAATGAGATGAGCATGAAACGGTCTGAAAAATAGGAGGAGCATGAAGTGGTGTTGAAAAAAATGAAGAGCCTGAAAAGGTGTGAAATACATGAAGAGCTTCAAAAGGTGGCAAAAATATGAGGAGAATAAAACGGTCTGAAAAATAGGAGGAGCATGAATCAGTGTTGAAAAACATGAAGAGCCTGAAAAGGTGTGAAAAATATGAAGAGTTTCTAAAGGTGTCAAAAATATGAGGAGCATTAAACGGTCTGAAAAATAGGAGGAGCATGAAGTGGTGTTGAAAAAAATGAAGAGCATGAAAAGGTGCGAAAAATATGAAGAGCTTCAAAAGGTGTCAAAAATATTAGGAGCATGAAACGGTCTGAAAAATAGGAGGAACATGAAGCGGTTTTCAAAAACATGAAGAGCCTGAAAAGGTGTGAAAAATATGAAGAGCTTCAATAGGTGTCAAAAATATGAGGAGCATGAAACGGTCTGAAAAATAGGAGGACCATGTAACGGTGACCAAAAACATGAAGAGCCAGAAAAGGTGTGAAAAATATGAAGAGCTTCAAAAGGTGTGAAATACATGGGGAGCATGAAACGGGCTGAAAATTAGGAGAAGCATGAAGTGGTGTGGAAAAACCTGAAGAGCCTGAAAAGGTGTGAAAAATATGAAGAGCTTCAAAAGGTGTGAGAAATATGAGGAGCATGATATGGTTTGAAAAATAGGATTAGCATGAAGTGGTGTTCAAAAACCTGAAGAGCCTGAAAAGTTGTGAAAAATATGAAAAGCTTCAAAAGTTGTCAAAAATGAGATGAGCATGAAACTTTCAGAAAAATAGGAGGTGCATGAAGTGGTGTTGAAAAACATGAACAGCCTGAAAGGTGTGAGAAATATGAAGAGCTTCAAAAGGTGTCAAAAATATGAGGAGCATGACAGGGTCTGATAAAAAGGAGGAGCAAGAAAGGGTGTTGGAAAAACATGAAGAGCCTGAAAACGTGTGAAAAATATGAAGAGCTTCAAAAGATGTGAAAAATATGAAGAGCTTCAAAAGGTGTCAAAAATGAGATGAGCATGAAACGGTCTGAAAAATAGTAGGAGCATGAAGCTGTGTTGAAAAACATGAAGAACCTGAAAAGGTGTGAGAAATATGAAGAGCTTCAAAAAGTGTCAAAAATATGAGGAGCATGAAACGGTCTGAAAAAGAGGAGGAGCATGAAGCGGTGTTGAAAAACATGAAGAGCCTGAAAAGGTGTGAAAAAAATGAAGAGCTTCAAAAGGTGTCAAAAATATGAGGAACATGAAAAGTTCTGAAAAAGGAGTAGCATGAAACGTTGTTCAAAAACCTGAAGAGCCTGGAAATGTGTGAAAAATATGAAGAGCCTCAAAACGTGTCAAAAAAATGAGGAGGATGAAACGATCTGAAAAATCAGAGGAGCATGAAGCAGTGTTGAAAAACATGAAGAGCGTGAAAACGTGTGAAAAATATGAAGAGCTTCAAAAGGTGTGAAATATATTAAGAGCTTCAAAAGGTGTAGAAAATGAGATGAGCATGAAACGGTGTGAAAAATAGGAGGAGCATGAAGTGGTGCTGAAAAACATGAAGAGCCTGAAAAGGTGTGAAAAATATGGAGAGCTTCAAAAGGTGTCAAAAATATGAGGAGCATGAAACGCTCTGAAAAATAGGAGGAGCATGAAGCCGTGTTGAAAAACATGAAGAGCCTGAAAATGTGTGAAATATATGAAGAGCTTCAAATGGTGTGAAAAATATGAGGAGCATGAAATGGTCTGAAATATAGGAGGAGCATGAAGTGGTTGTGAATAACATGAAGAGCCTGAAAAGGTGTGCAAAATATAAAAAGCTTCAAAAGGTGTGAAATATATGAGGAGCATGAAACGGTCTGAAAAATAGGAGGAGCATGAAGCGGTGTTCAAAAAAATGCAGAGAGTGAAAAGGTGTGAAAAATATGAAGAGCTTCAAAAGGTGTAAAAAATAGGAGGAGTATGAAACAGTTTAAAAATAGGAGGAGCATCAAGTGGTGTAGAAAAACATGAAGAGCCTGAAAACGTGTGAAAAATAAGAAGAGCTTCAAAAATATGAAAAAAATGAAGAGCTTCAAAAGGTGTGAAAAATATGAAGAGCTTCAAAAGCTGTCAAAAATGAGATGAGCATGAAACGGTCTGAAAAATAGTAGCATGAAGCGGTGCTGAAAATCATGAAGAGCCTGAAAAGGTGTGAAAAATATGAAGAGCTTCAAAATGTTTCAAAAATATGAGGAGAATTAAACGGTCTGAAAAATATGAGGAGCATGAAGTGGTGTTGAAAAACATGAAGAGCCTGAAAAGGTGTGAAAAATATGAAGAGCTTCAAAAGGTTTCAAAAATATGAGGAGTATGAAACGGTCCGAAAAATAGAAGGATCATCAAGCGGTGTTGAAAAACATAAAGAGCCTGAAAAGGTTTGAAAAATATGAAGAGCTTCAAAAGGTGTCAAAATTATGAGGAGCATGAAACGGTCTGAAAAATAGGAGGAGCATTAAGCGGTGTTCAAAAACATGAACAGCCTGAAAAGATGTGAAAAATATGAAGAGCTTCAAAAGGTGTGAAATATATGAAGAGCTTCAAAAGGTGTAAAAAATAGGAGGAGCATGAAACGGTTTCAAAAATAGGAGGAGCATCAATTGGTGTAGAAAAACATGAAGAGCCTGAAAACGTGTGAAAAATATGAAGAGCTTAAAAAATATGAAAAATATGAAGAGCTTCAAAAGGTGTGAAAAATATGAAGAGCTTCAAAAGATGTCAAAAATATGAGGAGCAAGAAAGGGTCTGAAAAATAGGAGGAGCATGAAGCCGTGTTCAAAAACATGAAGAGCCTGAAAAGGTGTGAAAAATATGAAGAGCTTCAAAAGGTGTCAAAAATATGAGGAGCATGAAAGGGTCTGAAAAATAGGAGGAGCATGAAGCCGTGTTCAAAAACATGAAGAGCCTGAAAAGGTGTGAAAAATATGAACAGCTGCAAAGGGTGTCAAAATTTGAGGAGTATGAAACGGTCTGAAAAATAGCAGGAGAATGAAGCAGTGTTGAAAAACATGAAGAGTTTGAAAACGTGTGAAAAATATGAAGAGCTTCAAAAATGTGAATAATAAGAAGAGATTCAAAAGGTGTGAAAAATATGAAGAGCTTCAAAAGGTGTCAAAAATGAGATGAGCATGAAACAGTCTGGAAAAATAGGAGGAGCATGAAGCGGTGTTGAAAATCATGAAGAGACTGAAAAGGTGTGAAAAAATACGAAGAGCTTCAAAAGGTGTCAAATTATGAAGAGCTTCAAAAGTTGTCAAAATGAGATCAGCATGAAACGGTCTGCAATATAGGAGGAGCCTGAAGTGGTGTTGAAAAAAATGAAGAGCCTGAAAATGTGTGAAATATATGAAGAGCTTCAAAAGGAGTCAAAAATATGAGGAGAATGAATCGGTCTTAAATATAGGAGTAGCATGAAGCGGTGTTGAAAAATATGAAGAGCCTGAAAAGGTGTGAAAAATATGAGGAGCTTCAAAAGGTTTGAAAAACATGAGGAGCATGAAACGGTCTGAAAATAGGAGGAGCATGAAGCGGTGTACAAAAACATAAAGAGCCTGAAAATGTGTGAAAAAAATGAAGAGCCTCAAAACGTGTCAAAAATATGAGGAGCATTAAACGGTCTGAAAATATAGGAGGAGCATGAAGCGGTGTAGAAAAACATGAAGAGCCTGAAAATGTGGGAAATATATGAGGAGCTTGAAAAGGTGGCAAAAATATGAGGAGCATGAAACGGTGTGAAAAATAGGAGGATCATGAAGCGGTGTTGAAAAACATGAAGAACCTGAAAAGGTGTGAAATATATGAAGAGCTTCAAAAGGTGTCAAAAATATGAGGAGCATGAAACGGTCTGAAAAATAGGAGGAGCATGAAATGGTGTTCAAACAAATGAAGAGCATGAAAAGGTGTGATAAATATGAAGAGCTTCAAAAGGTTTGAAAAACATGAGGAGAATGAAAGGGTCCGAAAAATAGGAGATGCATGAAGTTGTGTAGAAAAACATGAAGAGCCTGAAAAGGTGTGAAAAATATTAAGAGCTTCAAAAGGTATAAAATACATGAGGAGCATGAAACTGTCTGAAAAATAGGAGGAGCATGAAGTGGTGTTCAACAACATGAAGAGGCTCAAGAGGTTTGAAAAATATGAAGAGCTTCAAAAGGTGTGAAATATATGAGAGGAATGAAACTGTCTGAAAAACAGAAGGAGCATGAAGCGGTGTTGAAAACCATGAAGAGCCTGAAAAGGTGTGAAAAATATGAAGAGCTTCAAAAGTTGTCAAAAATATGAGGAGCATGAAACGGTCTGAAAAAGAGGAGGAGTATGAAGCGGTGTTGAAAAACATGAAGAGCCTGAAAAGGTGTGTAAAATATTAAGAGGTTCTAAAGGTGTCAAGTATATGAGGAGCATGAAACGGTCTTAAAAATACGAGGAGAATGAAGTGGAGTTGAAAAACATGAAGAGCGTAAAAATGTGCGAAAAATATGAAAAGCCTCAAATCCTGTCAAAAATATGAGGAGCATGAAACGGTCTGAAAAAGAGGAGGAGTATGAAGCGGTGTTGAAACACATGAAGAGAGTGAAAAGGTGTGTAAAATATTAAGAGGTTCTAAAGGTGTCAAAAATATGAGGAGCATGAAACGGTCTGAAAAGTACGAGGAGCATGAAGCGGTGTTGAAAATCATGAAGAGCCTGAAAACGCGTGAAAAATATGAAGAGCTTCAAAAGGTGTCAAAATGAGATGAGCATGAAACGGTCTAAAAAATAGGAGGAGCATGAAATGGTGTTGAAAAAAATGAAAAGCCTGAAAAGTTGTGAAATATATGAAGAGCTTCAAAAGGTTTCAAAAATATGAGGAGAATGAAACGGTCTGCAAAATAGGAGGAGCATGAAATGTAGTTCAAAAACATGAAGAGCATGAAAAGGTGTGAAAAATATGAAGAGCTTCAAAAGTTGTGAAATACATGAGGAGGATTAAATGGTCTGAAAAATATGAGGAGCATGAAGCGGTGTTGAAAAACATGAAGAGCCAGAAGAGATGTGAAAAATATGAAGAGCTTCAAAAGGTGTGAAAAATATGAGGAGCATGAAACGGTCTGAAAAATAGGAGGAGCAAGAAGCGGTGTTCAAAAACATGAAGAGCCTGAAAAGGTGTGAAAAATATGAACAGCTTCAAACGTGTCAAAAATATTAGGAGCATGAAACGGTCTGAAAAATAGGAGGAGCATTAAACGATGTTGAAAAACATGAAGAGCCTGAAAAGGTGTGAGAAATATGAAGAGCTTCAAAAGGTGTCAAAAATATGAGGAGCATGAAACGGTGTGAAAAATAGGAGGAGCAAGAAGGGGTGTTGAAAAACATGAAGAGCCTGAAAATGTGTGAAATATATAAAGAGCTTCAAAAGATGTGAAAAATATGAAGAGCTTCAAAAGGAGTCAAAAATGAGATGAGCAAGAAACGCTCTGAAAAATAGGAGGAGCATGAAGCGGTGTTGAAAAACATGAAGAACCTGAAAAGTTGTGAGAAATATGAAGAGCTTCAACAGGTGTCAAAAATATGAGGAGAATGAAACGGTCTGAAAAAGAGGAGGAGCAAGAAGCGGTGTTGAAAAACATGAAGAGCCTCAAAAGGTGTGAAAAATATGCAGAGCTTCTAAAGGTGTCAAAATTATGAGGAGCATGAAATGGTCTGAAAAAGAGGAGGAGCATGAAGCGGTGTTGACAAACATGAAGAGCCTGAAAAGGTGTGAAAAATATGGAGAGCTTCAAAAGTTGTCAAAATATGAGGAGCATGAAACGGCCTGAAAAATAGGAGGACTATGAAAAGGTCTGAAAAATAGGAGGAGCATGAGTCGGTGATGAAAACATTAAGAGCATGAAAAGGTGTGAAATATATGAAAAGCTTCAAAAGGTGTGATAAATATCATGAGCTTCAAAAGCTGTCAAAAAAGAGATGAGCATGAAACGGTCTGAAAAATAGGAGGAGCATGAAGCGGTGTTGAAAAACATGAAGAGCCTGAAAAAGTGTGAAATATATGAAGAGCTTCAAAAGGTGTGAAAAATACGAGGAGCTTCAAAAGGTGTCAAAAATATGAGGAGCATGAAATGGTTTGAAAAACAGGAGGAGCATGAAACGGTGTTCAAAAACATGAAGCCTGAAAAGGTGTGAAAAATATGAAAAGCTTCAAAAGGTGTTAAAAATATGAGGAGCGTGAAACGGTCTGAAAAAGAGGAGGTGCATGAAGCGGTGTTCAAAAATATGAAGAGCTTCAAAAGATGTGAAAAATATGAGGAGCATGAAACGGTCTGAAAAATAGGAGGAGCATGAAACCGTGTTCTAAAACATGAAGAGCCTGAAAAGGTGTGAAAAATATGAGGAGTTCCAAAAGTTGTCAAAAATATGAGGAGCATGAAACGGTCTGAAAAATAGGAGCAGCATGAAGCGGTGTTGAAAAACATGAAGAGTCTGAAAACGTGTGAAAGTATGAAGAGCTTCACAAATATGAAAAATATGAAGAGCTTCAAAAGGTGTGAAAAATATGAAGAGCTTCAAAAGGTGTCAAAAATGAGATGAGCATGAAACGGTCTGAAAAATAGGAGGAGCAAGAAGCAGTGTTGAAAAACATGTAGAGCCTGAAAACGTGTGAAAAATACGAAGAGCTTCAAAAGATGTGAAAAATATGAAGAGCTTTAAAAGGTGTCAAAAATGAGATGAGCATGAAACGCTCTGAAAAATAGTACGAGAATGAAGCGGTGTTGAAAAACATGAAGAGCCTGAAAAGGTGTGAGAAATATGAAGAGCTTCAAAAGGTGTCAAATATATGAGGAGCATGAAACGGTCTGAAAAAGAGGAGGAGTATGAAGCGGTGTTGAAAAACATGAAGAGCCTGAAAAGGTGTGTAAAATATTAAGAGGTTCTAAAGGTGTCAAAAATATGAGGAGCATGAAACGGTCTGAAAAATACGAGGAGCATGAAGCGGTGTTGAAAATCATGAAGAGCCTGAAAACGCGTGAAAAATATGAAGAGCTTCAAAAGGTGTCAAAATGAGATGAGCATGAAACGGTCTAAAAAATAGGAGGAGCATGAAATGGTGTTGAAAAAAATGAAAAGCCTGAAAAGGAGTGAAATATATGAAGAGCTTCAAAAGGTTTCAAAAATATGAGGAGAATGAAACGGTCTGCAAAATAGGAGGAGCATGAAATGGTGTTCAAAAACATGAAGAGCATGAAACGGTGTGAAAAATATGAAGAGCTTCAAAAGTTGTGAAATACATGAGGAGGATTAAATGGTCTGAAAAATAGGAGGAGCATGAAGCGGTGTTCAAAAACATGAAGAGCCAGAAGAGGTGTGAAAAATATGAAGAGCTTCAAAAGGTGTGAAAAATATGAGGAGCATGAAACGGTCTGAAATATAGGAGGAGCAAGAAGCGGTGTTCAAAAACATGAAGAGCCTGAAAAGGTGTGAGAAATATGAAGAGCTTCAAAAGGTGTCAAAAATATGAGGAGCATGAAACGGTGTGAAAAATAGGAGGAGCAAGAAGGGGTGTTGAAAAACATGAAGAGCCTGAAAATGTGTGAAAAATATAAAGAGCTTCAAAAGATGTGAAAAATATGAAGAGCTTCAAAAGGAGTCAAAAATGAGATGAGCAAGAAACGCTCTGAAAAATAGGAGGAGCATGAAGCGGTGTTGAAAAACATGAAGAACCTGAAAAGTTGTGAGAAATATGAAGAGCTTCAACAGGTGTCAAAAATATGAGGAGAATGAAACGGTCTGAAAAAGAGGAGGAGCAAGAAGCAGTGTTGAAAAACATGAAGAGCCTGAAAAGGTGTGAAAAATATGAAGAGCTTCTAAAGGTGTCAAAAATATGAGGAGCATGTAACGGTCTGAAAAAGAGGAGGAGCATGAAGCGGTGTTGAAAAACATGAAGAGCCTGAAAAGGTGTGAAAAATATGAAGAGCTTCAAAAGTTGTCAAAATATGAGGAGCATGAAACGGCCTGAAAAATAGGAGGAGCATGAAACGGTCTGAAAAATAGGAGGACCATGAGTCGGTGATGAAAACATTAAGAGCATGAAAAGGTGTGAAATATATGAAGAGCTTCAAAAGGTGTGATAAATATCATGAGCTTCAAAAGCTGTCAAAAAAGAGATGATCATGAAACGGTCTGAAAAATAGGAGGAGCATGAAGCGGTGTTGAAAAACATGAAGAGTCTGAAAACGTGTGAAAGTATGAAGAGCTTCAAAAATATGAAAAATATGAAGAGCTTCAAAAGGTGTGAAAAATATGAAGAGCTTCAAAAGGTGTCAAAAATGAGATGAGCATGAAACGGTCTGAAAAATAGGAGGAGCAAGAAGCAGTGTTGAAAAACATATAGAGCCTGAAAAAGTGTGAAATATATGAAGAGCTTCAAAAGGTGTGAAAAATATGAGGAGCGTGAAATGGTTTGAAAAACAGGAGGAGCATGAAACGGTGTTCAAAAACATGAAGAGCCTGAAAAGGTGTGAGAAATATGAAGAGCTTCAAAAGGTGTCAAAAATATGAGGAGCATGAAACGGTCTGAAAAACAGGAGGAGCATGAAGCGGTTTTGAAAAACATGAAGAGCTTCAAAAGGTGTGAAAAATATGAAGAGCTTCAAAAGATGTCAAAAATGAGATGAGCATGAAACGGTCTGAAAAATAGGAGGAGCATGAAGCGGTGTTGAAAAACAAGAAGAGCCTGAAAAGGTGTGAAAAATATGAAGAGCTTCAAAGGGTGTGAAATACATGAGGAGCATGAAACGGTCTCAAAAATAGGTGGAGCATGAAGCGGTGTTGAAAAAAAAAAGAAGAGCCTGAAAAGGTGTGAAAAATATGAAGAGCTTCAAGGGTGTGAAATACATGAGGAGCATGAAACGGTCTGAAAAACAGGAGGAGCATGAAGCGGTGTTGAAAAACATGAAGAGCCTGAAAAGCTATGAAAAATATGAAGAGCTTCAAAAGGTGTCAAAAATATGAGGAGCATGAAACGGTCTGAAAAACAGGAGGAGCATGAAGCGGTTTTGAAAAACATGAAGAGCTTCAAAAGGTGTGAAAAATATGAAGAGCTTCAAAAGATGTCAAAAATGAGATGAGCATGAAACGGTCTGAAAAATAGGAGGAGCATGAAGCGGTGTTGAAAAACAAGAAGAGCCTGAAAAGGTGTGAATAGTATGAAGAGCTTCAAAGTGTGTGAAATACATGAGGAGCATGAAACGGTCTGAAAAATAGGAGGAGCATGAAGCTGGGCTCAAAAACATGAAGAGCCTGAAAAGTTGTGAAAAATATGAAGAGCTTCAAAAGGTGTCAAAAATATGAGGAGCATGAAACTGTCTGAAAAATAGGAGGAGCATGAAGCGGTGTTGAAAAACATGAAGAGCCTGAAAAGCTATGAAAAATATGAAGAGCTTCAAAAAGTGTCAAAAATATGAGGAGCATGAAACGGTCTGAAAAATAGGAGGAGCATGAAGCGGTGTTGAAAAACAAGAAGAGCCTGAAAACGTGTGAAAAATATGAAGAGCTTCAAAAGGTGTCAAAATTATGAGGAGCATGAAACTTTCTGAAAAAGGAGTAGCATGAAAATTTGTTCAAAAACATGAAGAGCCTGGAAATGTGTGATAAATATGAAGAGTCTCAAAACGTGTCAAAAATATGAGGAGCATGAAACGGTCTGAAAAATAGGAGGAGCATGAAGCGGTGTTCAAAAAAATGAAGAGCCTGAAAAGGTGTGAAATATATGAAGAGCTTCAAAAGGTGTCAAAAATGAGAAGTGCATGAAACGAACTGAACAATAGGAGGAACATGAAGTGGTGTTGAAATACATGAAGAGCCTGTAAAGGTGTGCAAAATATGAAGAGCTCAAAAGGTGTGAAATACATGAGGAGCATGAAACGGTCTGAAAAAGAGGAGAAGCATGAAGCGGTGTTGAAAAACATGAAGAGCCTGAAAAGGTGTGAAAAATATGAAGAGTTTCTAAAGGTGTAAAAATATGAGGAGCATGAAATGGTCTGAAATATAGGAGGAGCATGAAGTGGTTGTGAATAACATGAAGAGCCTGAAAAGGTGTGCAAAATATAAAAAGCTTCAAAAGGTGTGAAATATATGAGGAGCATGAAACGGTCTGAAAAATAGGAGGAGCATGAAGCGGTGTTCAAAAAAATTCAGAGAGTGAAAAGGTGTGAAAAATATGAAGAGCTTCAAAAGGTGTAAAAAATAGGAGGAGCATGAAACAGTTTAAAAATAGGAGGAGCATCAAGTGGTGTAGAAAAACATGAAGAGCCTGAAAACGTGTGAAAAATAAGAAGAGCTCCAAAATATGAAAAAAATGAAGAGCTTCAAAAGGTGTGAAAAATATGAAGAGCTTCAAAAGATGTCAAAATGAGATGAGCATGAAACGGTCTGAAAAATAGTAGCATGAAGCGGTGCTGAAAATCATGAAGAGCCTGAAAAGGTGTGAAAAATATGAAGAGTTTCTAAAGGTGTAAAAATATGAGGAGCATGAAATGGTCTGAAATATAGGAGGAGCATGAAGTGGTTGTGAATAACATGAAGAGCCTGAAAAGGTGTGCAAAATATAAAAAGCTTCAAAAGGTGTGAAATATATGAGGAGCATGAAACGGTCTGAAAAATAGGAGGAGCATGAAGCGGTGTTCAAAAAAATGCAGAGAGTGAAAATGTGTGAAAAATATGAAGAGCTTCAAAAGGTGTCAAAATTATGAGGAGCATGAAACGGTCTGAAAAATAGGAGGAGCATGAAGCGGTGTTCAAAAACATGAACAGCCTGAAAAGATGTCAAAAATATGAAGAGCTTCAAAAGGTGTGAAATATATGAAGAGCTTCAAAAGGTGTAAAAAATAGGAGGAGCATGAAACGGTTTCAAAAATAGGAGGAGCATCAATTGGTGTAGAAAAACATGAAGAGCCTGAAAACGTGTGAAAAATATGAAGAGCTTAAAAAATATGAAAAATATGAAGAGCTTTAACAGGTGTGAAAAATATGAAGAGCTTCAAAAGATGTCAAAAATATGAGGAGCAAGAAAGGGTCTGAAAAATAGGAGGAGCATGAAGCCGTGTTCAAAAACATGAAGAGCCTGAAAAGGTGTGAAAAATATGAAGAGCTTCAAAAGGTGTCAAAAATATGAGGAGCATGAAAGGGTCTGAAAAATAGGAGGAGCATGAAGCCGTGTTCAAAAACATGAAGAGCCTGAAAAGGTGTGAAAAATATGAACAGCTGCAAAGGGTGTCAAAATTTGAGGAGTATGAAACGGTCTGAAAATAGCAGGAGAATGAAGCGGTGTTGAAAAACATGAAGAGTTTGAAAACGTGTGAAAAATATGAAGAGCTTCAAAAATGTGAATAATAAGAAGAGCTTCAAAAGGTGTGAAAAATATGAAGAGCTTCAAAAGGTGTCAAAAATGAGATGAGCATGAAACAGTCTGGAAAAATTGGAGGAGCATGAAGCGGTGTTGAAAATCATGAAGAGACTGAAAAGGTGTGAAAAAATACGAAGAGCTTCAAAAGGTGTCAAATTATGAAGAGCTTCAAAAGTTGTCAAAATGAGATCAGCATGAAACGGTCTGCAATATAGGAGGAGCCTGAAGTGGTGTTGAAAAAAATGAAGAGCCTGAAAATGTGAGAAATATATGAAGAGCTTCAAAAGGAGTCAAAAATATGAGGAGAATGAATCGGTCTTAAATATAGGAGTAGCATGAAGCGGTGTTGAAAAATATGAAGAGCCTGAAAAGGTGTGAAAAATATGAGGAGCTTCAAAAGGTTTGAAAAACATGAGGAGCATGAAACGGTCTGAAAAATAGGAGATGCATGAAGTTGTGTTGAAAAACATGAAGAGCCTGAAAAGGTGTGAAAAATATGAAGAGCTTCAAAAGGTATAAAATACATGAGGAGCATGAAACTGTCTGAAAATTAGGAGGAGCATGAAGTGGTGTTCAACAACATGAAGAGCCTCAAAAGGTGTGAAAAATATGAAGAGCTTCAAAAGGTGTGAAATACATGAGAGGAATGAAACTGTCTGAAAAATAGAAGGAGCATGAAGCGGTGTTGAAAAACATGAAGAGCCTGAAAAGGTGTGAAAAATAAAAAGAGCTTCTAAAGGTGTCAAAATTATGAGGAGCATGAAACGGTCTGAAAAATATGAGGAGCATGAAGTGTTGTTGAAAAACATTAAGAGCCTGAAATGGTGTGAAATATATGAAGAGGTTCAAAAGGTGTGAAAAATATGAGGAGCTTGAAAAAGTGTCAAAAATATGAGGAGCATGCAACGGTCTGCAAAATAGTAGGAGCATGAAAAGGTGTTCAAAAACATGAAGAGCCTGAAAAGGTGTGAAAAATAGGAAGAGCTTCAAAAGGTGTTAAATACATGAGGAGCATGAAACGGTCTGAAAAATAGGAGCATGAAGCGGTGTTCTAAAACATGAAGAGCCTGAAAAGGTGTGAAAAATATGAAGAGCTTCAAAATGTGTCAAAATTATGAGGAGAATGAAACGGTCTGAAAAATAGGAGGAGCATGAAACCGTGTTCAAAAACATGAAGAGCCTGAAAAAGTGGGAAAACTATGAAGAGCTTCCAAAGGTGTCAAAAATATGAAGAGCATGAAACTGTCTGAAAAATAGGAGGAGCATGAAACCGTGTTCAAAAACATGAAGAGCCTGAAAAGGTGGGAAAATAATAAAGAGCTTCAAAAGGTGTGAAATACATGAGGAGCATGAAACGGTCTGAAAAGCAGGAGGAGCATGAAGCAATGTTCAAAAACATGAAGAGCCTGAAAAGGTGTGAAATATATGAAGAGCTTCAAAAGATGTCAAAAATGAGATGAGCATTAAACGGTCTGAAAAATAGGAGGAGCCTGAATTGGTGTTGAAAAACATGAAGAGCCTGAAAAGGTGTGAATTATATGAAGAGCTTTAAAAGTTGTCAAAATTATGAGGAGCATGAAACGGTCTGAAAAATAGTAGTAGCATGAAGCAGTGTTTTAAAACATGAATAGCCTGAAAATGTGAGAAAAATATGAAGAGCTTCAAAAGGTGTCAAATATAGGAGGATCATAAAACGGTCTGAAAAATAGGAGGAGCATGAAGCTGTGTTCAAAAACATGAGAGACTGAAAAGTGTGAAAAATATGAAGAGCTTCAAAAGGTGTGAAATACATGAGGAGCATGAAACGGTCTGAAAAATAGGAGGAGCATGAAGCGGTGTTCAAAAACATGAAGAGCCTGAAAATGTGTGAAAAAAATGAAGAGCCTCAAAACGTGTCAAAAATATGAGGAGCATTAAACGGTCTGAAAATATAGGAGGAGCATGAAGCGGTGTAGAAAAACATGAAGAGCCTGAAAATGTGGGAAATATATGAGGAGCTTGAAAAGGTGGCAAAAATATGAGGAGCATGAAACGGTGTGAAAAATAGGAGGATCATGAAGCGGTGTTGAAAAACATGAAGAACCTGAAAAGGTGTGAAATATATGAAGAGCTTCAAAAGGTGTCAAAAATATGAGGAGCATGAAACAGTCTGAAAAATAGGAGGAGCATGAAATGGTGTTCAAACAAATGAAGAGCATGAAAAGGTGTGATAAATATGAAGAGCTTCAAAAGGTTTGAAAAACATGAGGAGAATGAAAGGGTCCGAAAAATAGGAGATGCATGAAGTTGTGTAGAAAAACATGAAGAGCCTGAAAAGGTGTGAAAAATATTAAGAGCTTCAAAAGGTATAAAATACATGAGGAGCATGAAACTGTCTGAAAAATAGGAGGAGCATTAAGTGGTGTTCAACAACATGAAGAGGCTCAAGAGGTTTGAAAAATATGAAGAGCTTCAAAAGGTGTGAAATACATGAGAGGAATGAAACTGTCTGAAAAACAGAAGGAGCATGAAGCGGTGTTGAAAACCATGAAGAGCCTGAAAAGGTGTGAAAAATATGAAGAGCTTCTAAATGTGTCAAAATTATGAGGAGCATGAAACGGTCTGAAAAATAGGAGGAGCATGAAGCGGTGTTGAAAAACATGAAGAGCCTGAAAAGGTGTGAAAAATATGAAGAGCTTCAAAAGTTGTCAAAAATATGAGGAGCATGAACGGTCTGAAAAAGAGGAGGAGTATGAAGCGGTGTTGAAAAACATGAAGAGCCTGAAAAGGTGTGTAAAATATTAAGAGGTTCTAAAGGTGTCAAGTATATGAGGAGCATGAAACGGTCTTAAAAATACGAGGAGAATGAAGTGGAGTTGAAAAACATGAAGAGCGTAAAAATGTGTGAAAAATATGAAAAGCCTCAAATCCTGTCAAAAATATGAGGAGCATGAAACGGTCTGAAAAAGAGGAGGAGTATGAAGCGGTGTTGAAACACATGAAGAGAGTGAAAAGGTGTGTAAAATATTAAGAGGTTCTAAAGGTGTCAAAAATATGAGGAGCATGAAACGGTCTGAAAAGTACGAGGAGCATGAAGCGGTGTTGAAAATCATGAAGAGCCTGAAAACGCGTGAAAAATATGAAGAGCTTCAAAAGGTGTCAAAATGAGATGAGCATGAAACGGTCTAAAAAATAGGAGGAGCATGAAATGGTGTTGAAAAAAATGAAAAGCCTGAAAAGTTGTGAAATATATGAAGAGCTTCAAAAGGTTTCAAAAATATGAGGAGAATGAAACGGTCTGAAAAAGAGGAGGAGCAAGAAGCGGTGTTGAAAAACATGAAGAGCCTCAAAAGGTGTGAAAAATATGCAGAGCTTCTAAAGGTGTCAAAATTATGAGGAGCATGAAACGGTCTGAAAAATAGGAGGAGCATGAAGCGGTGTTGCAAAACATGAAGAGTCTGAAAAGGTGTGAAAAATTTGAAGAGTTTCAAAAGGTGTCAAAAATATGAGGAGCATGAAACGGTCTGAAAAATAGGAGGAGCATGAAGTGGTGTTCAAAAACATGAAGAGCCTGAAAAGTTTGAAAAATATGAAGAGCTTCAAAAGGTGTCAAAAATATGAGGAGCATGAAATGGTCTGAAAAATAGGAGGAGCATGAAGCGGTGTTGAAAAACATGAAGAGCCTGAAAAGCTATGAAAAATATGAAGAGCTTCAAGAATTGTCAAAAATATGAGGAGCATGAAACGGTCTGAAAAATAGGAGGAGCATGAAGCGGTGTTGAAAAACAAGAAGAGCCTGAAAAGGTGTGAAAAATATGAAGAGCTTCAAAGGGTGTGAAATACATGAGGAGCATGAAACGGTCTCAAAAATAGGTGGAGCATGAAGCGGTGTTGAAAAAAAAAAGAAGAGCCTGAAAAGGTGTGAAAAATATGAAGAGCTTCAAGGGTGTGAAATACATGAGGAGCATGAAACGGTCTGAAAAACAGGAGGAGCATGAAGCGGTGTTGAAAAACATGAAGAGCCTGAAAAGCTATGAAAAATATGAAGAGCTTCAAAAGGTGTCAAAAATATGAGGAGCATGAAACGGTCTGAAAAACAGGAGGAGCATGAAGCGGTTTTGAAAAACATGAAGAGCTTCAAAAGGTGTGAAAAATATGAAGAGCTTCAAAAGATGTCAAAAATGAGATGAGCATGAAACGGTCTGAAAAATAGGAGGAGCATGAAGCGGTGTTGAAAAACAAGAAGAGCCTGAAAAGGTGTGAATAGTATGAAGAGCTTCAAAGTGTGTGAAATACATGAGGAGCATGAAACGGTCTGAAAAATAGGAGGAGCATGAAGCTGGGCTCAAAAACATGAAGAGCCTGAAAAGGTGTGAAAAATATGAAGAGCTTCAAAAGGTGTCAAAAATATGAGGAGCATGAAACTGTCTGAAAAATAGGAGGAGCATGAAGCGGTGTTGAAAAACATGAAGAGCCTGAAAAGCTATGAAAAATATGAAGAGCTTCAAAAAGTGTCAAAAATATGAGGAGCATGAAACGGTCTGAAAAATAGGAGGAGCATGAAGCGGTGTTGAAAAACAAGAAGAGCCTGAAAACGTGTGAAAAATATGAAGAGCTTCAAAAGGTGTCAAAAGTATGAGGAGTATGAAACTTTCTGAAAAAGGAGTAGCATGAAAATTTGTTCAAAAACATGAAGAGCCTGGAAATGTGTGATAAATATGAAGAGTCTCAAAACGTGTCAAAAATATGAGGAGCATGAAACGGTCTGAAAAATAGGAGGAGCATGAAGCGGTGTTCAAAAAAATGAAGAGCCTGAAAAGGTGTGAAATATATGAAGAGCTTCAAAAGGTGTCAAAAATGAGAAGTGCATGAAACGAACTGAACAATAGGAGGAACATGAAGTGGTGTTGAAATACATGAAGAGCCTGTAAAGGTGTGCAAAATATGAAGAGCTCAAAAGGTGTGAAATACATGAGGAGCATGAAACGGTCTGAAAAAGAGGAGAAGCATGAAGCGGTGTTGAAAAACATGAAGAGCCTGAAAAGGTGTGAAAAATATGAAGAGTTTCTAAAGGTGTAAAAATATGAGGAGCATGAAATGGTCTGAAATATAGGAGGAGCATGAAGTGGTTGTGAATAACATGAAGAGCCTGAAAAGGTGTGCAAAATATAAAAAGCTTCAAAAGGTGTGAAATATATGAGGAGCATGAAACGGTCTGAAAAATAGGAGGAGCATGAAGCGGTGTTCAAAAAAATGCAGAGAGTGAAAAGGTGTGAAAAATATGAAGAGCTTCAAAAGGTGTAAAAAATAGGAGGAGCATGAAACAGTTTAAAAATAGGAGGAGCATCAAGTGGTGTAGAAAAACATGAAGAGCCTGAAAACGTGTGAAAAATAAGAAGAGCTTCAAAAATATGAAAAAAATGAAGAGCTTCAAAAGGTGTGAAAAATATGAAGAGCTTCAAAAGATGTCAAAAATGAGATGAGCATGAAACGGTCTGAAAAATAGTAGCATGAAGCGGTGCTGAAAATCATGAAGAGCCTGAAAAGGTGTGAAAAATATGAAGAGCTTCAAAAGGTTTCAAAAATATGAGGAGAATTAAACGGTCTGAAAAATATGAGGAGCATGAAGTGGTGTTGAAAAATATGAAGAGCCTGAAAAGGTGTGAAAAATATGAAGAGCTTCAAAAGGTTTCAAAAATATGAGGAGTATGAAACGGTCCGAAAAATAGAAGTATCATCAAGCGGTGTTGAAAAACATAAAGAGCCTGAAAAGGTTTGAAAAATATGAAGAGCTTCAAAAGGTGTGAAATATATGAAGAGCTTCAAAAGGTGTAAAAAATAGGAGGAGCATGAAACGGTTTCAAAAATAGGAGGAGCATCAATTGGTGTAGAAAAACATGAAGAGCCTGAAAACGTGTGAAAAATATGAAGAGCTTAAAAAATATGAAAAATATGAAGAGCTTTAAAAGGTGTGAAAAATATGAAGAGCTTCAAAAGATGTCAAAAATATGAGGAGCAAGAAAGGGTCTGAAAAATAGGAGGAGCATGAAGCCGTGTTCAAAAACATGAAGAGCCTTAAAAGGTGTGAAAAATATGAAGAGCTTCAAAAGGTGTCAAAAATATGAGGAGCATGAAAGGGTCTGAAAAATAGGAGGAGCATGAAGCCGTGTTCAAAAACATGAAGAGCCTGAAAAGGTGTGAAAAATATGAACAGCTGCAAAGGGTGTCAAAATTTGAGGAGTATGAAACGGTCTGAAAATAGCAGGAGAATGAAGCGGTGTTGAAAAACATGAAGAGTTTGAAAACGTGTGAAAAATATGAAGAGCTTCAAAAATGTGAATAATAAGAAGAGCTTCAAAAGGTGTGAAAAATATGAAGAGCTTCAAAAGGTGTCAAAAATGAGATGAGCATGAAACAGTCTGGAAAAATTGGAGGAGCATGAAGCGGTGTTGAAAATCATGAAGAGACTGAAAAGGTGTGAAAAAATACGAAGAGCTTCAAAAGGTGTCAAATTATGAAGAGCTTCAAAAGTTGTCAAAATGAGATCAGCATGAAACGGTCTGCAATATAGGAGGAGCCTGAAGTGGTGTTGAAAAAAATGAAGAGCCTGAAAATGTGAGAAATATATGAAGAGCTTCAAAAGGAGTCAAAAATATGAGGAGAATGAATCGGTCTTAAATATAGGAGTAGCATGAAGCGGTGTTGAAAAATATGAAGAGCCTGAAAAGGTGTGAAAAATATGAGGAGCTTCAAAAGGTTTGAAAAACATGAGGAGCATGAAACGGTCTGAAAAATAGGAGATGCATGAAGTTGTGTTGAAAAACATGAAGAGCCTGAAAAGGTGTGAAAAATATGAAGAGCTTCAAAAGGTATAAAATACATGAGGAGCATGAAACTGTCTGAAAATTAGGAGGAGCATGAAGTGGTGTTCAACAACATGAAGAGCATCAAAAGGTGTGAAAAATATGAAGAGCTTCAAAAGGTGTGAAATACATGAGAGGAATGAAACTGTCTGAAAAATAGAAGGAGCATGAAGCGGTGTTGAAAAACATGAAGAGCCTGAAAAGGTGTGAAAAATAAAAAGAGCTTCTAAAGGTGTCAAAATTATGAGGAGCATGAAACGGTCTGAAAAATATGAGGAGCATGAAGTGTTGTTGAAAAACATTAAGAGCCTGAAATGGTGTGAAATATATGAAGAGGTTCAAAAGGTGTGAAAAATATGAGGAGCTTGAAAAAGTGTCAAAAATATGAGGAGCATGCAACGGTCTGCAAAATAGTAGGAGCATGAAAAGGTGTTCAAAAACATGAAGAGCCTGAAAAGGTGTGAAAAATAGGAAGAGCTTCAAAAGGTGTTAAATACATGAGGAGCATGAAACGGTCTGAAAAATAGGAGCATGAAGCGGTGTTCTAAAACATGAAGAGCCTGAAAAGGTGTGAAAAATATGAAGAGCTTCAAAATGTGTCAAAATTATGAGGAGCATGAAACGGTCTGAAAAATAGGAGGAGCATGAAACCGTGTTCAAAAACATGAAGAGCCTGAAAAAGTGGGAAAACTATGAAGAGCTTCCAAAGGTGTCAAAAATATGAAGAGCATGAAACTGTCTGAAAAATAGGAGGAGCATGAAACCGTGTTCAAAAACATGAAGAGCCTGAAAAGGTGGGAAAATAATAAAGAGCTTCAAAAGGTGTGAAATACATGAGGAGCATGAAACGGTCTGAAAAGCAGGAGGAGCATGAAGCAATGTTCAAAAACATGAAGAGCCTGAAAAGGTGTGAAATATATGAAGAGCTTCAAAAGATGTCAAAAATGAGATGAGCATTAAACGGTGTGAAAAATAGGAGGAGCCTGAATTGGTGTTGAAAAACATGAAGAGCCTGAAAAGGTGTGAATTATATGAAGAGTTTAAAAGTTGTCAAAATTATGAGGAGCATGAAACGGTCTGAAAAATAGTAGTAGCATGAAGCAGTGTTTTAAAACATGAATAGCCTGAAAATGTGAGAAAAATATGAAGAGCTTCAAAAGGTGTCAAATATAGGAGGATCATAAAACGGTCTGAAAAATAGGAGGAGCATGAAGCTGTGTTCAAAAACATGAGAGACTGAAAAGTGTGAAAAATATGAAGAGCTTCAAAAGGTGTGAAATACATGAGGAGCATGAAACGGTCTGAAAAATAGGAGGAGCATGAAGCGGTGTTCAAAAACATGAAGAGCCTGAAAATGTGTGAAAAAAATGAAGAGCCTCAAAACGTGTCAAAAATATGAGGAGCATTAAACGGTCTGAAAATATAGGAGGAGCATGAAGCGGTGTAGAAAAACATGAAGAGCCTGAAAATGTGGGAAATATATGAGGAGCTTGAAAAGGTGGCAAAAATATGAGGAGCATGAAACGGTGTGAAAAATAGGAGGATCATGAAGCGGTGTTGAAAAACATGAAGAACCTGAAAAGGTGTGAAATATATGAAGAGCTTCAAAAGGTGTCAAAAATATGAGGAGCATGAAACGGTCTGAAAAATAGGAGGAGCATGAAATGGTGTTCAAACAAATGAAGAGCATGAAAAGGTGTGATAAATATGAAGAGCTTCAAAAGGTTTGAAAAACATGAGGAGAATGAAAGGGTCCGAAAAATAGGAGATGCATGAAGTTGTGTAGAAAAACATGAAGAGCCTGAAAAGGTGTGAAAAATATTAAGAGCTTCAAAAGGTATAAAATACATGAGGAGCATGAAACTGTCTGAAAAATAGGAGGAGCATTAAGTGGTGTTCAACAACATGAAGAGGCTCAAGAGGTTTGAAAAATATGAAGAGCTTCAAAAGGTGTGAAATACATGAGAGGAATGAAACTGTCTGAAAAACAGAAGGAGCATGAAGCGGTGTTGAAAACCATGAAGAGCCTGAAAAGGTGTGAAAAATATGAAGAGCTTCTAAATGTGTCAAAATTATGAGGAGCATGAAACGGTCTGAAAAATAGGAGGAGCATGAAGCGGTGTTGAAAAACATGAAGAGCCTGAAAAGGTGTGAAAAATATGAAGAGCTTCAAAAGTTGTCAAAAATATGAGGAGCATGAACGGTCTGAAAAAGAGGAGGAGTATGAAGCGGTGTTGAAAAACATGAAGAGCCTGAAAAGGTGTGTAAAATATTAAGAGGTTCTAAAGGTGTCAAGTATATGAGGAGCATGAAACGGTCTTAAAAATACGAGGAGAATGAAGTGGAGTTGAAAAACATGAAGAGCGTAAAAATGTGCGAAAAATATGAAAAGCCTCAAATCCTGTCAAAAATATGAGGAGCATGAAACGGTCTGAAAAAGAGGAGGAGTATGAAGCGGTGTTGAAACACATGAAGAGAGTGAAAAGGTGTGTAAAATATTAAGAGGTTCTAAAGGTGTCAAAAATATGAGGAGCATGAAACGGTCTGAAAAGTACGAGGAGCATGAAGCGGTGTTGAAAATCATGAAGAGCCTGAAAACGCGTGAAAAATATGAAGAGCTTCAAAAGGTGTCAAAATGAGATGAGCATGAAACGGTCTAAAAAATAGGAGGAGCATGAAATGGTGTTGAAAAAAATGAAAAGCCTGAAAAGTTGTGAAATATATGAAGAGCTTCAAAAGGTTTCAAAAATATGAGGAGAATGAAACGGTCTGAAAAAGAGGAGGAGCAAGAAGCGGTGTTGAAAAACATGAAGAGCCTCAAAAGGTGTGAAAAATATGCAGAGCTTCTAAAGGTGTCAAAATTATGAGGAGCATGAAACGGTCTGAAAAAGAGGAGGAGCATGAAGCGGTGTTGACAAACATGAAGAGCCAGAAGAGGTGTGAAAAATATGGAGAGCTTCAAAAGTTGTCAAAATATGAGGAGCATGAAACGGCCTGAAAAATAGGAGGACTATGAAAAGGTCTGAAAAATAGGAGGAGCATGAGTCGTTGATGAAAACATTAAGAGCATGAAAAGGTGTGAAATATATGAAGAGCTTCAAAAGGTGTGATAAATATCATGAGCTTCAAAAGCTGTCAAAAAAGAGATGAGCATGAAACGGTCTGAAAAATAGGAGGAGCATGAAGCGGTGTTGAAAAACATGAAGAGCCTGAAAAAGTGTGAAATATATGAAGAGCTTCAAAAGGTGTGAAAAATATGAGGAGCTTCAAAAGGTGTCAAAAATATGAGGAGCATGAAATGGTTTGAAAAACAGGAGGAGCATGAAACGGTGTTCAAAAACATGAAGCCTGAAAAGGTGTGAAAAATATGAAGAGCTTCAAAAGGTGTGAAAAATATGAGGAGCGTGAAACGGTCTGAAAAAGAGGAGGTGCATGAAGCGGTGTTCAAAAATATGAAGAGCTTCAAAAGATGTGAAAAATATGAGGAGCATGAAACGGTCTGAAAAATAGGAGGAGCATGAAACCGTGTTCTAAAACATGAAGAGCCTGAAAAGGTGTGAAAAATATGAGGAGTTCCAAAAGTTGTCAAAAATATGAGGAGCATGAAACGGTCTGAAAAATAGGAGGAGCATGAAGCGGTGTTGAAAAACATGAAGAGTCTGAAAACGTGTGAAAGTATGAAGAGCTTCAAAAATATGAAAAATATGAAGAGCTTCAAAAGGTGTGAAAAATATGAAGAGCTTCAAAAGGTGTCAAAAATGAGATGAGCATGAAACGGTCTGAAAAATAGGAGGAGCAAGAAGCAGTGTTGAAAAACATGTAGAGCCTGAAAACGTGTGAAAAATACGAAGAGCTTCAAAAGATGTGAAAAATATGAAGAGCTTTAAAAGGTGTCAAAAATGAGATGAGCATGAAACGCTCTGAAAAATAGTAGGAGAATGAAGCGGTGTTGAAAAACATGAAGAGCCTGAAAAGGTGTGAGAAATATGAAGAGCTTCAAAAGGTGTCAAAAATATGAGGAGCATGAAACGGTGTGAAAAATAGGAGGAGCAAGAAGGTGTGTTTAAAAACATGAAGAGCCTGAAAATGTGTGAAAAATATAAAGAGCTTCAAAAGATGTGAAAAATAGGAAGAGCTTCAAAAGGAGTCAAAAATGAGATGAGCAAGAAACGCTCTGAAAAATAGGAGGAGCATGAAGCGGTGTTGAAAAACCTGAAGAACCTGAAAAGTTGTGAGAAACATGAAGAGCTTCAACAGGTGTCAAAAATATGAGGAGAATGAAACGGTCTGAAAAAGAGGAGGAGCCAGAAGCAGTGTTGAAAAACATGAAGAGCCTGAAAAGGTGTGAAAAATATGAAGAGCTTCTAAAGGTGTCAAAAATATGAGGAGCATGTAACGGTCTGAAAAAGAGGAGGAGCATGAAGCGGTGTTGAAAAACATGAAGAGCCTGAAAAGGTGTGAAAAATATGAAGAGCTTCAAAAGTTGTCAAAATATGAGGAGCATGAAACGGCCTGAAAAATAGGAGGAGCATGAAACGGTCTGAAAAATAGGAGGACCATGAGTCGGTGATGAAAACATTAAGAGCATGAAAAGGTGTGAAATATATGAAGAGCTTCAAAAGGTGTGATAAATATCATGAGCTTCAAAAGCTGTCAAAAAAGAGATGAGCATGAAACGGTCTGAAAAATAGGAGGAGCATGAAGCGGTGTTGAAAAACATGAAGAGTCTGAAAACGTGTGAAAGTATGAAGAGCTTCAAAAATATGAAAAATATGAAGAGCTTCAAAAGGTGTGAAAAATATGAAGAGCTTCAAAAGGTGTCAAAAATGAGATGAGCATGAAACGGTCTGAAAAATAGGAGGAGCAAGAAACAGTGTTGAAAAACATGTAGAGCCTGAAAAAGTGTGAAATATATGAAGAGCTTCAAAAGGTGTGAAAAATATGAGGAGCGTGAAATGGTTTGAAAAACAGGAGGAGCATGAAACGGTGTTCAAAAACATGAAGAGCCTGAAAAGGTGTGAAATATATGAAGAGCTTCAAAAGGTGTCAAAAATATGAGGAGCGTGAAATGGTTTGAAAAACAGGAGGAGCATGAAACGGTGTTCAAAAACATGTAGAGCCTGAAAAAGTGTGAAATATATTAAGAGCTTCAAAAGGTGTCAAAAATATGAGGAGCATGAAATGGTTTGAAAAACAGGAGGAGCATGAAACGGTGTTCAAAAACATGAAGAGCCTGAAAAGGTGTGAAAAATATGAAGAGCTTCAAAAGGTGTGAAAAATATGAGGAGCGTGAAACGGTCTGAAAAAGCGGAGGAGCATGAAGCGGTGTTCAAAAATATGAAGAGCTTCAAAAGGTGTGAAAAATATGAGGAGCGAGAAACGGTCTGAAAAAGAAGAGGAGCATGAATCAGTGTTCAAAAATATGAAGAGCTTCAAAATGTGTGAAAAATATGAGGAGCATGAAATGGTCTGAAATATAGGAGGAGCATAAAACCGTGTTCTAAAACATGAAGAGCCTGAAAAGGTGTGAAAAGTATGAAGACCTTCAAAAATTGTGAAATACATGAGGAGCATGAAACGGTTTGAAAAATATGAGGAGCATGAAGCGTTGTTCAATAACATGAAGAGCCTGAAAGGCTGTGAAATGTATGAAGAGCTTCAAAAGGTGTCAAAAATATGAGGAGCATGAAACGGTCTGAAAAATAGGAGGAGCATGAAGCGGTGTTGAAAAACATGAAGAGCCTGAAAAGGTGTGAAAAATATGAAGAGCTTCAAAAGGTGTGAAAAATACGAAGAGCTTTAAAAGGTGTCAAAAATGAGATGAGCATGAAACGGTCTGAAAAATAGGAGGAGCATGAAGTGGTGTTGAAAAAAATGAAGAGCCTGAAAAGGTGTGAAATACATGAAGAGCTTCAAAAGGTGGCAAAAATATGAGGAGAATAAAACGGTCTGAAAAATAGGAGGAGCATGAATCAGTGTTGAAAAACATGAAGAGCCTGAAAAGGTGTGAAAAATATGAAGAGTTTCTAAAGGTGTCAAAAATATGAGGAGCATTAAACGGTCTGAAAAATAGGAGGAGCATGAAGTGGTGTTGAAAAAAATGAAGAGCATGAAAAGGTGCGAAAAATATGAAGAGCTTCAAAAGGTGTCAAAAATATTAGGAGCATGAAACGGTCTGAAAAATAGGAGGAACATGAAGCGGTTTTCAAAAACATGAAGAGCCTGAAAAGGTGTGAAAAATATGAAGAGCTTCAATAGGTGTCAAAAATATGAGGAGCATGAAACGGTCTGAAAAATAGGAGGACCATGTAACGGTGACCAAAAACATGAAGAGCCAGAAAAGGTGTGAAAAATATGAAGAGCTTCAAAAGGTGTGAAATACATGGGGAGCATGAAACGGGCTGAAAATTAGGAGAAGCATGAAGTGGTGTGGAAAAACCTGAAGAGCCTGAAAAGGTGTGAAAAATATGAAGAGCTTCAAAAGGTGTGAGAAATATGAGGAGCATGATATGGTTTGAAAAATAGGATTAGCATGAAGTGGTGTTCAAAAACCTGAAGAGCCTGAAAAGTTGTGAAAAATATGAAAAGCTTCAAAAGTTGTCAAAAATGAGATGAGCATGAAACTTTCAGAAAAATAGGAGGTGCATGAAGTGGTGTTGAAAAACATGAACAGCCTGAAAGGTGTGAGAAATATGAAGAGCTTCAAAAGGTGTCAAAAATATGAGGAGCATGACAGGGTCTGAAAAAAAGGAGGAGCAAGAAAGGGTGTTGAAAAACATGAAGAGCCTGAAAACGTGTGAAAAATATGAAGAGCTTCAAAAGATGTGAAAAATATGAAGAGCTTCAAAAGGTGTCAAAAATGAGATGAGCATGAAACGGTCTGAAAAATAGTAGGAGCATGAAGCTGTGTTGAAAAACATGAAGAACCTGAAAAGGTGTGAGAAATATGAAGAGCTTCAAAAAGTGTCAAAAATATGAGGAGCATGAAACGGTCTGAAAAAGAGGAGGAGCATGAAGCGGTGTTGAAAAACATGAAGAGCCTGAAAAGGTGTGAAAAAAATGAAGAGCTTCAAAAGGTGTCAAAAATATGAGGAGCATGAAAAGTTCTGAAAAAGGAGTAGCATGAAACGTTGTTCAAAAACCTGAAGAGCCTGGAAATGTGTGAAAAATATGAAGAGCCTCAAAACGTGTCAAAAAAATGAGGAGGATGAAACGATCTGAAAAATCAGAGGAGCATGAAGCAGTGTTGAAAAACATGAAGAGCGTGAAAACGTGTGAAAAATATGAAGAGCTTCAAAAGGTGTGAAATATATTAAGAGCTTCAAAAGGTGTAGAAAATGAGATGAGCATGAAACGGTGTGAAAAATAGGAGGAGCATGAAGTGGTGCTGAAAAACATGAAGAGCCTGAAAAGGTGTGAAAAATATGGAGAGCTTCAAAAGGTGTCAAAAATATGAGGAGCATGAAACGCTCTGAAAAATAGGAGGAGCATGAAGCCGTGTTGAAAAACATGAAGAGCCTGAAAATGTGTGAAATATATGAAGAGCTTCAAATGGTGTGAAAAATATGAGGAGCATGAAATGGTCTGAAATATAGGAGGAGCATGAAGTGGTTGTGAATAACATGAAGAACCTGAAAAGGTGTGCAAAATATAAAAAGCTTCAAAAGGTGTGAAATATATGAGGAGCATGAAACGGTCTGAAAAATAGGAGGAGCATGAAGCGGTGTTCAAAAAAATGCAGAGAGTGAAAAGGTGTGAAAAATATGAAGAGCTTCAAAAGGTGTAAAAAATAGGAGGAGTATGAAACAGTTTAAAAATAGGAGGAGCATCAAGTGGTGTAGAAAAACATGAAGAGCCTGAAAACGTGTGAAAAATAAGAAGAGCTTCAAAAATATGAAAAAAATGAAGAGCTTCAAAAGGTGTGAAAAATATGAAGAGCTTCAAAAGCTGTCAAAAATGAGATGAGCATGAAACGGTCTGAAAAATAGTAGCATGAAGCGGTGCTGAAAATCATGAAGAGCCTGAAAAGGTGTGAAAAATATGAAGAGCTTCAAAATGTTTCAAAAATATGAGGAGAATTAAACGGTCTGAAAAATATGAGGAGCATGAAGTGGTGTTGAAAAACATGAAGAGCCTGAAAAGGTGTGAAAAATATGAAGAGCTTCAAAAGGTTTCAAAAATATGAGGAGTATGAAACGGTCCGAAAAAATAGAAGGATCATCAAGCGGTGTTGAAAAACATAAAGAGCCTGAAAAGGTTTGAAAAATATGAAGAGCTTCAAAAGGTGTCAAAATTATGAGGAGCATGAAACGGTCTGAAAAATAGGAGGAGCATTAAGCGGTGTTCAAAAACATGAACAGCCTGAAAAGATGTGAAAAATATGAAGAGCTTCAAAAGGTGTGAAATATATGAAGAGCTTCAAAAGGTGTAAAAAATAGGAGGAGCATGAAACGGTTTCAAAAATAGGAGGAGCATCAATTGGTGTAGAAAAACATGAAGAGCCTGAAAACGTGTGAAAAATATGAAGAGCTTAAAAAATATGAAAAATATGAAGAGCTTCAAAAGGTGTGAAAAATATGAAGAGCTTCAAAAGATGTCAAAAATATGAGGAGCAAGAAAGGGTCTGAAAAATAGGAGGAGCATGAAGCCGTGTTCAAAAACATGAAGAGCCTGAAAAGGTGTGAAAAATATGAACAGCTGCAAAGGGTGTCAAAATTTGAGGAGTATGAAACGGTCTGAAAAATAGCAGGAGAATGAAGCAGTGTTGAAAAACATGAAGAGTTTGAAAACGTGTGAAAAATATGAAGAGCTTCAAAAATGTGAATAATAAGAAGAGCTTCAAAAGGTGTGAAAAATATGAAGAGCTTCAAAAGGTGTCAAAAATGAGATGAGCATGAAACAGTCTGGAAAAATAGGAGGAGCATGAAGCGGTGTTGAAAATCATGAAGAGACTGAAAAGGTGTGAAAAAATACGAAGAGCTTCAAAAGGTGTCAAATTATGAAGAGCTTCAAAAGTTGTCAAAATGAGATCAGCATGAAACGGTCTGCAATATAGGAGGAGCCTGAAGTGGTGTTGAAAAAAATGAAGAGCCTGAAAATGTGTGAAATATATGAAGAGCTTCAAAAGGAGTCAAAAATATGAGGAGAATGAATCGGTCTTAAATATAGGAGTAGCATGAAGCGGTGTTGAAAAATATGAAGAGCCTGAAAAGGTGTGAAAAATATGAGGAGCTTTAAAAGGTTTGAAAAACATGAGGAGCATGAAACGGTCTGAAAATAGGAGGAGCATGAAGCGGTGTTCAAAAACATAAAGAGCCTGAAAATGTGTGAAAAAAATGAAGAGCCTCAAAACGTGTCAAAAATATGAGGAGCATTAAACGGTCTGAAAATATAGGAGGAGCATGAAGCGGTGTAGAAAAACATGAAGAGCCTGAAAATGTGGGAAATATATGAGGAGCTTGAAAAGGTGGCAAAAATATGAGGAGCATGAAACGGTGTGAAAAATAGGAGGATCATGAAGCGGTGTTGAAAAACATGAAGAACCTGAAAAGGTGTGAAATATATGAAGAGCTTCAAAAGGTGTCAAAAATATGAGGAGCATGAAACGGTCTGAAAAATAGGAGGAGCATGAAATGGTGTTCAAACAAATGAAGAGCATGAAAAGGTGTGATAAATATGAAGAGCTTCAAAAGGTTTGAAAAACATGAGGAGAATGAAAGGGTCCGAAAAATAGGAGATGCATGAAGTTGTGTAGAAAAACATGAAGAGCCTGAAAAGGTGTGAAAAATATTAAGAGCTTCAAAAGGTATAAAATACATGAGGAGCATGAAACTGTCTGAAAAATAGGAGGAGCATGAAGTGGTGTTCAACAACATGAAGAGGCTCAAGAGGTTTGAAAAATATGAAGAGCTTCAAAAGGTGTGAAATATATGAGAGGAATGAAACTGTCTGAAAAACAGAAGGAGCATGAAGCGGTGTTGAAAACCATGAAGAGCCTGAAAAGGTGTGAAAAATATGAAGAGCTTCTAAATGTGTCAAAATTATGAGGAGCATGAAACGGTCTGAAAAATAGGAGGAGCATGAAGCGGTGTTGAAAAACATGAAGAGCCTGAAAAGGTGTGAAAAATATGAAGAGCTTCAAAAGTTGTCAAAAATATGAGGAGCATGAAACGGTCTGAAAAAGAGGAGGAGTATGAAGCGGTGTTGAAAAACATGAAGAGCCTGAAAAGGTGTGTAAAATATTAAGAGGTTCTAAAGGTGTCAAGTATATGAGGAGCATGAAACGGTCTTAAAAATACGAGGAGAATGAAGTGGAGTTGAAAAACATGAAGAGGGTAAAAATGTGCGAAAAATATGAAAAGCCTCAAATCCTGTCAAAAATATGAGGAGCATGAAACGGTCTGAAAAAGAGGAGGAGTATGAAGCGGTGTTGAAACACATGAAGAGAGTGAAAAGGTGTGTAAAATATTAAGAGGTTCTAAAGGTGTCAAAAATATGAGGAGCATGAAACGGTCTGAAAAGTACGAGGAGCATGAAGCGGTGTTGAAAATCATGAAGAGCCTGAAAACGCGTGAAAAATATGAAGAGCTTCAAAAGGTGTCAAAATGAGATGAGCATGAAACGGTCTAAAAAATAGGAGGAGCATGAAATGGTGTTGAAAAAAATGAAAAGCCTGAAAAGTTGTGAAATATATGAAGAGCTTCAAAAGGTTTCAAATATATGAGGAGAATGAAACGGTCTGCAAAATAGGAGGAGCATGAAATGTAGTTCAAAAACATGAAGAGCATGAAAAGGTGTGAAAAATATGAAGAGCTTCAAAAGTTGTGAAATACATGAGGAGGATTAAATGGTCTGAAAAATATGAGGAGCATGAAGCGGTGTTGAAAAACATGAAGAGCCAGAAGAGATGTGAAAAATATGAAGAGCTTCAAAAGGTGTGAAAAATATGAGGAGCATGAAACGGTCTGAAAAATAGGAGGAGCAAGAAGCGGTGTTCAAAAACATGAAGAGCCTGAAAAGGTGTGAAAAATATGAACAGCTTCAAACGTGTCAAAAATATTAGGAGCATGAAACGGTCTGAAAAATAGGAGGAGCATTAAACGATGTTGAAAAACATGAAGAGCCTGAAAAGGTGTGAGAAATATGAAGAGCTTCAAAAGGTGTCAAAAATATGAGGAGCATGAAACGGTGTGAAAAATAGGAGGAGCAAGAAGGGGTGTTGAAAAACATGAAGAGCCTGAAAATGTGTGAAATATATAAAGAGCTTCAAAAGATGTGAAAAATATGAAGAGCTTCAAAAGGAGTCAAAAATGAGATGAGCAAGAAACGCTCTGAAAAATAGGAGGAGCATGAAGCGGTGTTGAAAAACATGAAGAACCTGAAAAGTTGTGAGAAATATGAAGAGCTTCAACAGGTGTCAAAAATATGAGGAGAATGAAACGGTCTGAAAAAGAGGAGGAGCAAGAAGCGGTGTTGAAAAACATGAAGAGCCTCAAAAGGTGTGAAAAATATGCAGAGCTTCTAAAGGTGTCAAAATTATGAGGAGCATGAAACGGTCTGAAAAAGAGGAGGAGCATGAAGCGGTGTTGACAAACATGAAGAGCCTGAAAAGGTGTGAAAAATATGGAGAGCTTCAAAAGTTGTCAAAATATGAGGAGCATGAAACGGCCTGAAAAATAGGAGGACTATGAAAAGGTCTGAAAAATAGGAGGAGCATGAGTCGGTGATGAAAACATTAAGAGCATGAAAAGGTGTGAAATATATGAAAAGCTTCAAAAGGTGTGATAAATATCATGAGCTTCAAAAGCTGTCAAAAAAGAGATGAGCATGAAACGGTCTGAAAAATAGGAGGAGCATGAAGCGGTGTTGAAAAACATGAAGAGCCTGAAAAAGTGTGAAATATATGAAGAGCTTCAAAAGGTGTGAAAAATACGAGGAGCTTCAAAAGGTGTCAAAAATATGAGGAGCATGAAATGGTTTGAAAAACAGGAGGAGCATGAAACGGTGTTCAAAAACATGAAGCCTGAAAAGGTGTGAAAAATATGAAGAGCTTCAAAAGGTGTTAAAAATATGAGGAGCGTGAAACGGTCTGAAAAAGAGGAGGTGCATGAAGCGGTGTTCAAAAATATGATGAGCTTCAAAAGATGTGAAAAATATGAGGAGCATGAAACGGTCTGAAAAATAGGAGGAGCATGAAACCGTGTTCTAAAACATGAAGAGCCTGAAAAGGTGTGAAAAATATGAGGAGTTCCAAAAGTTGTCAAAAATATGAGGAGCATGAAACGGTCTGAAAAATAGGAGGAGCATGAAGCGGTGTTGAAAAACATGAAGAGTCTGAAAACGTGTGAAAGTATGAAGAGCTTCACAAATATGAAAAATATGAAGAGCTTCAAAAGGTGTGAAAAATATGAAGAGCTTCAAAAGGTGTCAAAAATGAGATGAGCATGAAACGGTCTGAAAAATAGGAGGAGCAAGAAGCAGTGTTGAAAAACATGTAGAGCCTGAAAACGTGTGAAAAATACGAAGAGCTTCAAAAGATGTGAAAAATATGAAGAGCTTTAAAAGGTGTCAAAAATGAGATGAGCATGAAACGCTCTGAAAAATAGTACGAGAATGAAGCGGTGTTGAAAAACATGAAGAGCCTTAAAAGGTGTGAGAAATATGAAGAGCTTCAAAAGGTGTCAAATATATGAGGAGCATGAAACGGTCTGAAAAAGAGGAGGAGTATGAAGCGGTGTTGAAAAACATGAAGAGCCTGAAAAGGTGTGTAAAATATTAAGAGGTTCTAAAGGTGTCAAAAATATGAGGAGCATGAAACGGTCTGAAAAATACGAGGAGCATGAAGCGGTGTTGAAAATCATGAAGAGCCTGAAAACGCGTGAAAAATATGAAGAGCTTCAAAAGGTGTCAAAATGAGATGAGCATGAAACGGTCTAAAAAATAGGAGGAGCATGAAATGGTGTTGAAAAAAATGAAAAGCCTGAAAAGGAGTGAAATATATGAAGAGCTTCAAAAGGTTTCAAAAATATGAGGAGAATGAAACGGTCTGCAAAATAGGAGGAGCATGAAATGGTGTTCAAAAACATGAAGAGCATGAAACGGTGTGAAAAATATGAAGAGCTTCAAAAGTTGTGAAATACATGAGGAGGATTAAATGGTCTGAAAAATATGAGGAGCATGAAGCGGTGTTGAAAAACATGAAGAGCCAGAAGAGGTGTGAAAAATATGAAGAGCTTCAAAAGGTGTGAAAAATATGAGGAGCATGAAACGGTCTGAAATATAGGAGGAGCAAGAAGCGGTGTTCAAAAACATGAAGAGCCTGAAAAGGTGTGAGAAATATGAAGAGCTTCAAAAGGTGTCAAAAATATGAGGAGCATGAAACGGTGTGAAAAATAGGAGGAGCAAGAAGGGGTGTTGAAAAACATGAAGAGCCTGAAAATGTGTGAAAAATATAAAGAGCTTCAAAAGATGTGAAAAATATGAAGAGCTTCAAAAGGAGTCAAAAATGAGATGAGCAAGAAACGCTCTGAAAAATAGGAGGAGCATGAAGCGGTGTTGAAAAACATGAAGAACCTGAAAAGTTGTGAGAAATATGAAGAGCTTCAACAGGTGTCAAAAATATGAGGAGAATGAAACGGTCTGAAAAAGAGGAGGAGCAAGAAGCAGTGTTGAAAAACATGAAGAGCCTGAATAGGTGTGAAAAATATGAAGAGCTTCTAAAGGTGTCAAAAATATGAGGAGCATGTAACGGTCTGAAAAAGAGGAGGAGCATGAAGCGGTGTTGAAAAACATGAAGAGCCTGAAAAGGTGTGAAAAATATGAAGAGCTTCAAAAGTTGTCAAAATATGAGGAGCATGAAACGGCCTGAAAAATAGGAGGAGCATGAAACGGTCTGAAAAATAGGAGGACCATGAGTCGGTGATGAAAACATTAAGAGCATGAAAAGGTGTGAAATATATGAAGAGCTTCAAAAGGTGTGATAAATATCATGAGCTTCAAAAGCTGTCAAAAAAGAGATGATCATGAAACGGTCTGAAAAATAGGAGGAGCATGAAGCGGTGTTGAAAAACATGAAGAGCCTGAAAAGGTGTGAAAAATATGAAGAGCTTCAAAAGGTGTGAAAAATACGAAGAGCTTTAAAAGGTGTCAAAAATGAGATGAGCATGAAACGGTCTGAAAAATAGGAGGAGCATGAATCAGTGTTGAAAAACATGAAGAGCCTGAAAAGGTGTGAAAAATATGAAGAGTTTCTAAAGGTGTCAAAAATATGAGGAGCATTAAACGGTCTGAAAAATAGGAGGAGCATGAAGTGGTGTTGAAAAAAATGAAGAGCATGAAAAGGTGTGAAATACATGAAGAGCTTCAAAAGGTGGCAAAAATATGAGGAGAATAAAACGGTCTGAAAAATAGGAGGAGCATGAATCAGTGTTGAAAAACATGAAGAGCCTGAAAAGGTGTGAAAAATATGAAGAGTTTCTAAAGGTGTCAAAAATATGAGGAGCATTAAACGGTCTGAAAAATAGGAGGAGCATGAAGTGGTGTTGAAAAAAATGAAGAGCATGAAAAGGTGCGAAAAATATGAAGAGCTTCAAAAGGTGTCAAAAATATTAGGAGCATGAAACGGTCTGAAAAATAGGAGGAACATGAAGCGGTTTTCAAAAACATGAAGAGCCTGAAAAGGTGTGAAAAATATGAAGAGCTTCAATAGGTGTCAAAAATATGAGGAGCATGAAACGGTCTGAAAAATAGGAGGACCATGTAACGGTGACCAAAAACATGAAGAGCCAGAAAAGGTGTGAAAAATATGAAGAGCTTCAAAAGGTGTGAAATACATGGGGAGCATGAAACGGGCTGAAAATTAGGAGAAGCATGAAGTGGTGTGGAAAAACCTGAAGAGCCTGAAAAGGTGTGAAAAATATGAAGAGCTTCAAAAGGTGTGAGAAATATGAGGAGCATGATATGGTTTGAAAAATAGGATTAGCATGAAGTGGTGTTCAAAAACCTGAAGAGCCTGAAAAGTTGTGAAAAATATGAAAAGCTTCAAAAGTTGTCAAAAATGAGATGAGCATGAAACTTTCAGAAAAATAGGAGGTGCATGAAGTGGTGTTGAAAAACATGAACAGCCTGAAAGGTGTGAGAAATATGAAGAGCTTCAAAAGGTGTCAAAAATATGAGGAGCATGACAGGGTCTGAAAAAAAGGAGGAGCAAGAAAGGGTGTTGAAAAACATGAAGAGCCTGAAAACGTGTGAAAAATATGAAGAGCTTCAAAAGATGTGAAAAATATGAAGAGCTTCAAAAGGTGTCAAAAATGAGATGAGCATGAAACGGTCTGAAAAATAGTAGGAGCATGAAGCTGTGTTGAAAAACATGAAGAACCTGAAAAGGTGTGAGAAATATGAAGAGCTTCAAAAAGTGTCAAAAATATGAGGAGCATGAAACGGTCTGAAAAAGAGGAGGAGCATGAAGCGGTGTTGAAAAACATGAAGAGCCTGAAAAGGTGTGAAAAAAATGAAGAGCTTCAAAAGGTGTCAAAAATATGAGGAGCATGAAAAGTTCTGAAAAAGGAGTAGCATGAAACGTTGTTCAAAAACCTGAAGAGCCTGGAAATGTGTGAAAAATATGAAGAGCCTCAAAACGTGTCAAAAAAATGAGGAGGATGAAACGATCTGAAAAATCAGAGGAGCATGAAGCAGTGTTGAAAAACATGAAGAGCGTGAAAACGTGTGAAAAATATGAAGAGCTTCAAAAGGTGTGAAATATATTAAGAGCTTCAAAAGGTGTAGAAAATGAGATGAGCATGAAACGGTGTGAAAAATAGGAGGAGCATGAAGTGGTGCTGAAAAACATGAAGAGCCTGAAAAGGTGTGAAAAATATGGAGAGCTTCAAAAGGTGTCAAAAATATGAGGAGCATGAAACGCTCTGAAAAATAGGAGGAGCATGAAGCCGTGTTGAAAAACATGAAGAGCCTGAAAATGTGTGAAATATATGAAGAGCTTCAAATGGTGTGAAAAATATGAGGAGCATGAAATGGTCTGAAATATAGGAGGAGCATGAAGTGGTTGTGAATAACATGAAGAGCCTGAAAAGGTGTGCAAAATATAAAAAGCTTCAAAAGGTGTGAAATATATGAGGAGCATGAAACGGTCTGAAAAATAGGAGGAGCATGAAGCGGTGTTCAAAAAAATGCAGAGAGTGAAAAGGTGTGAAAAATATGAAGAGCTTCAAAAGGTGTAAAAAATAGGAGGAGTATGAAACAGTTTAAAAATAGGAGGAGCATCAAGTGGTGTAGAAAAACATGAAGAGCCTGAAAACGTGTGAAAAATAAGAAGAGCTTCAAAAATATGAAAAAAATGAAGAGCTTCAAAAGGTGTGAAAAATATGAAGAGCTTCAAAAGATGTCAAAAATGAGATGAGCATGAAACGGTCTGAAAAATAGTAGCATGAAGCGGTGCTGAAAATCATGAAGAGCCTGAAAAGGTGTGAAAAATATGAAGAGCTTCAAAAGGTTTCAAAAATATGAGGAGAATTGAACGGTCTGAAAAATATGAGGAGCATGAAGTGGTGTTGAAAAACATGAAGAGCCTGAAAAGGTGTGAAAAATATGAAGAGCTTCAAAAGGTTTCAAAAATATGAGGAGTATGAAACGGTCCGAAAAAATAGAAGGATCATCAAGCGGTGTTGAAAAACATAAAGAGCCTGAAAAGGTTTGAAAAATATGAAGAGCTTCAAAAGGTGTCAAAATTATGAGGAGCATGAAACGGTCTGAAAAATAGGAGGAGCATTAAGCGGTGTTCAAAAACATGAACAGCCTGAAAAGATGTGAAAAATATGAAGAGCTTCAAAAGGTGTGAAATATATGAAGAGCTTCAAAAGGTGTAAAAAATAGGAGGAGCATGAAACGGTTTCAAAAATAGGAGGAGCATCAATTGGTGTAGAAAAACATGAAGAGCCTGAAAACGTGTGAAAAATATGAAGAGCTTAAAAAATATGAAAAATATGAAGAGCTTCAAAAGGTGTGAAAAATATGAAGAGCTTCAAAAGATGTCAAAAATATGAGGAGCAAGAAAGGGTCTGAAAAATAGGAGGAGCATGAAGCCGTGTTCAAAAACATGAAGAGCCTGAAAAGGTGTGAAAAATATGAAGAGCTTCAAAAGGTGTCAAAAATATGAGGAGCATGAAAGGGTCTGAAAAATAGGAGGAGCATGAAGCCGTGTTCAAAAACATGAAGAGCCTGAAAAGGTGTGAAAAATATGAACAGCTGCAAAGGGTGTCAAAATTTGAGGAGTATGAAACGGTCTGAAAAATAGCAGGAGAATGAAGCAGTGTTGAAAAACATGCAGAGTTTGAAAACGTGTGAAAAATATGAAGAGCTTCAAAAATGTGAATAATAAGAAGAGCTTCAAAAGGTGTGAAAAATATGAAGAGCTTCAAAAGGTGTCAAAAATGAGATGAGCATGAAACAGTCTGGAAAAATAGGAGGAGCATGAAGCGGTGTTGAAAATCATGAAGAGACTGAAAAGGTGTGAAAAAATACGAAGAGCTTCAAAAGGTGTCAAATTATGAAGAGCTTCAAAAGTTGTCAAAATGAGATCAGCATGAAACGGTCTGCAATATAGGAGGAGCCTGAAGTGGTGTTGAAAAAAATGAAGAGCCTGAAAATGTGTGAAATATATGAAGAGCTTCAAAAGGAGTCAAAAATATGAGGAGAATGAATCGGTCTTAAATATAGGAGTAGCATGAAGCGGTGTTGAAAAATATGAAGAGCCTGAAAAGGTGTGAAAAATATGAGGAGCTTCAAAAGGTTTGAAAAACATGAGGAGCATGAAACGGTCTGAAAATAGGAGGAGCATGAAGCGGTGTTCAAAAACATAAAGAGCCTGAAAATGTGTGAAAAAAATGAAGAGCCTCAAAACGTGTCAAAAATATGAGGAGCATTAAACGGTCTGAAAATATAGGAGGAGCATGAAGCGGTGTAGAAAAACATGAAGAGCCTGAAAATGTGGGAAATATATGAGGAGCTTGAAAAGGTGGCAAAAATATGAGGAGCATGAAACGGTGTGAAAAATAGGAGGATCATGAAGCGGTGTTGAAAAACATGAAGAACCTGAAAAGGTGTGAAATATATGAAGAGCTTCAAAAGGTGTCAAAAATATGAGGAGCATGAAATGGTGTTCAAACAAATGAAGAGCATGAAAAGGTGTGATAAATATGAAGAGCTTCAAAAGGTTTGAAAAACATGAGGAGAATGAAAGGGTCCGAAAAATAGGAGATGCATGAAGTTGTGTAGAAAAACATGAAGAGCCTGAAAAGGTGTGAAAAATATTAAGAGCTTCAAAAGGTATAAAATACATGAGGAGCATGAAACTGTCTGAAAAATAGGAGGAGCATGAAGTGGTGTTCAACAACATGAAGAGGCTCAAGAGGTTTGAAAAATATGAAGAGCTTCAAAAGGTGTGAAATATATGAGAGGAATGAAACTGTCTGAAAAACAGAAGGAGCATGAAGCGGTGTTGAAAACCATGAAGAGCCTGAAAAGGTGTGAAAAATATGAAGAGCTTCTAAATGTGTCAAAATTATGAGGAGCATGAAACGGTCTGAAAAATAGGAGGAGCATGAAGCGGTGTTGAAAAACATGAAGAGCCTGAAAAGGTGTGAAAAATATGAAGAGCTTCAAAAGTTGTCAAAAATATGAGGAGCATGAAACGGTCTGAAAAAGAGGAGGAGTATGAAGCGGTGTTGAAAAACATGAAGAGCCTGAAAAGGTGTGTAAAATATTAAGAGGTTCTAAAGGTGTCAAGTATATGAGGAGCATGAAACGGTCTTAAAAATACGAGGAGAATGAAGTGGAGTTGAAAAACATGAAGAGCGTAAAAATGTGCGAAAAATATGAAAAGCCTCAAATCCTGTCAAAAATATGAGGAGCATGAAACGGTCTGAAAAAGAGGAGGAGTATGAAGCGGTGTTGAAACACATGAAGAGAGTGAAAAGGTGTGTAAAATATTAAGAGGTTCTAAAGGTGTCAAAAATATGAGGAGCATGAAACGGTCTGAAAAGTACGAGGAGCATGAAGCGGTGTTGAAAATCATGAAGAGCCTGAAAACGCGTGAAAAATATGAAGAGCTTCAAAAGGTGTCAAAATGAGATGAGCATGAAACGGTCTAAAAAATAGGAGGAGCATGAAATGGTGTTGAAAAAAATGAAAAGCCTGAAAAGTTGTGAAATATATGAAGAGCTTCAAAAGGTTTCAAAAATATGAGGAGAATGAAACGGTCTGCAAAATAGGAGGAGCATGAAATGTAGTTCAAAAACATGAAGAGCATGAAAAGGTGTGAAAAATATGAAGAGCTTCAAAAGTTGTGAAATACATGAGGAGGATTAAATGGTCTGAAAAATATGAGGAGCATGAAGCGGTGTTGAAAAACATGAAGAGCCAGAAGAGATGTGAAAAATATGAAGAGCTTCAAAAGGTGTGAAAAATATGAGGAGCATGAAACGGTCTGAAAAATAGGAGGAGCAAGAAGCGGTGTTCAAAAACATGAAGAGCCTGAAAAGGTGTGAAAAATATGAACAGCTTCAAACGTGTCAAAAATATTAGGAGCATGAAACGGTCTGAAAAATAGGAGGAGCATTAAACGATGTTGAAAAACATGAAGAGCCTGAAAAGGTGTGAGAAATATGAAGAGCTTCAAAAGGTGTCAAAAATATGAGGAGCATGAAACGGTGTGAAAAATAGGAGGAGCAAGAAGGGGTGTTGAAAAACATGAAGAGCCTGAAAATGTGTGAAATATATAAAGAGCTTCAAAAGATGTGAAAAATATGAAGAGCTTCAAAAGGAGTCAAAAATGAGATGAGCAAGAAACGCTCTGAAAAATAGGAGGAGCATGAAGCGGTGTTGAAAAACATGAAGAACCTGAAAAGTTGTGAGAAATGTGAAGAGCTTCAACAGGTGTCAAAAATATGAGGAGAATGAAACGGTCTGAAAAAGAGGAGGAGCAAGAAGCGGTGTTGAAAAACATGAAGAGCCTCAAAAGGTGTGAAAAATATGCAGAGCTTCTAAAGGTGTCAAAATTATGAGGAGCATGAAACGGTCTGAAAAAGAGGAGGAGCATGAAGCGGTGTTGACAAACATGAAGAGCCTGAAAAGGTGTGAAAAATATGGAGAGCTTCAAAAGTTGTCAAAATATGAGGAGCATGAAACGGCCTGAAAAATAGGAGGACTATGAAAAGGTCTGAAAAATAGGAGGAGCATGAGTCGGTGATGAAAACATTAAGAGCATGAAAAGGTGTGAAATATATGAAAAGCTTCAAAAGGTGTGATAAATATCATGAGCTTCAAAAGCTGTCAAAAAAGAGATGAGCATGAAACGGTCTGAAAAATAGGAGGAGCATGAAGCGGTGTTGAAAAACATGAAGAGCCTGAAAAAGTGTGAAATATATGAAGAGCTTCAAAAGGTGTGAAAAATACGAGGAGCTTCAAAAGGTGTCAAAAATATGAGGAGCATGAAATGGTTTGAAAAACAGGAGGAGCATGAAACGGTGTTCAAAAACATGAAGCCTGAAAAGGTGTGAAAAATATGAAGAGCTTCAAAAGGTGTTAAAAATATGAGGAGCGTGAAACGGTCTGAAAAAGAGGAGGTGCATGAAGCGGTGTTCAAAAATATGAAGAGCTTCAAAAGATGTGAAAAATATGAGGAGCATGAAACGGTCTGAAAAATAGGAGGAGCATGAAACCGTGTTCTAAAACATGAAGAGCCTGAAAAGGTGTGAAAAATATGAGGAGTTCCAAAAGTTGTCAAAAATATGAGGAGCATGAAACGGTCTGAAAAATAGGAGGAGCATGAAGCGGTGTTGAAAAACATGAAGAGTCTGAAAACGTGTGAAAGTATGAAGAGCTTCACAAATATGAAAAATATGAAGAGCTTCAAAAGGTGTGAAAAATATGAAGAGCTTCAAAAGGTGTCAAAAATGAGATGAGCATGAAACAGTCTGAAAAATAGGAGGAGCAAGAAGCAGTGTTGAAAAACATGTAGAGCCTGAAAACGTGTGAAAAATACGAAGAGCTTCAAAAGATGTGAAAAATATGAAGAGCTTTAAAAGGTGTCAAAAATGAGATGAGCATGAAACGCTCTGAAAAATAGTACGAGAATGAAGCGGTGTTGAAAAACATGAAGAGCCTGAAAAGGTGTGAGAAATATGAAGAGCTTCAAAAGGTGTCAAATATATGAGGAGCATGAAACGGTCTGAAAAAGAGGAGGAGTATGAAGCGGTGTTGAAAAACATGAAGAGCCTGAAAAGGTGTGTAAAATATTAAGAGGTTCTAAAGGTGTCAAAAATATGAGGAGCATGAAACGGTCTGAAAAATACGAGGAGCATGAAGCGGTGTTGAAAATCATGAAGAGCCTGAAAACGCGTGAAAAATATGAAGAGCTTCAAAAGGTGTCAAAATGAGATGAGCATGAAACGGTCTAAAAAATAGGAGGAGCATGAAATGGTGTTGAAAAAAATGAAAAGCCTGAAAAGGAGTGAAATATATGAAGAGCTTCAAAAGGTTTCAAAAATATGAGGAGAATGAAACGGTCTGCAAAATAGGAGGAGCATGAAATGGTGTTCAAAAACATGAAGAGCATGAAACGGTGTGAAAAATATGAAGAGCTTCAAAAGTTGTGAAATACATGAGGAGGATTAAATGGTCTGAAAAATAGGAGGAGCATGAAGCGGTGTTCAAAAACATGAAGAGCCAGAAGAGGTGTGAAAAATATGAAGAGCTTCAAAAGGTGTGAAAAATATGAGGAGCATGAAACGGTCTGAAATATAGGAGGAGCAAGAAGCGGTGTTCAAAAACATGAAGAGCCTGAAAAGGTGTGAGAAATATGAAGAGCTTCAAAAGGTGTCAAAAATATGAGGAGCATGAAACGGTGTGAAAAATAGGAGGAGCAAGAAGGGGTGTTGAAAAACATGAAGAGCCTGAAAATGTGTGAAAAATATAAAGAGCTTCAAAAGATGTGAAAAATATGAAGAGCTTCAAAAGGAGTCAAAAATGAGATGAGCAAGAAACGCTCTGAAAAATAGGAGGAGCATGAAGCGGTGTTGAAAAACATGAAGAACCTGAAAAGTTGTGAGAAATATGAAGAGCTTCAACAGGTGTCAAAAATATGAGGAGAATGAAACGGTCTGAAAAAGAGGAGGAGCAAGAAGCAGTTTTGAAAAACATGAAGAGCCTGAAAAGGTGTGAAAAATATGAAGAGCTTCTAAAGGTGTCAAAAATATGAGGAGCATGTAACGGTCTGAAAAAGAGGAGGAGCATGAAGCGGTGTTGAAAAACATGAAGAGCCTGAAAAGGTGTGAAAAATATGAAGAGCTTCAAAAGTTGTCAAAATATGAGGAGCATGAAACGGCCTGAAAAATAGGAGGAGCATGAAACGGTCTGAAAAATAGGAGGACCATGAGTCGGTGATGAAAACATTAAGAGCATGAAAAGGTGTGAAATATATGAAGAGCTTCAAAAGGTGTGATAAATATCATGAGCTTCAAAAGCTGTCAAAAAAGAGATGATCGTGAAACGGTCTGAAAAATAGGAGGAGCATGAAGCGGTGTTGAAAAACATGAAGAGTCTGAAAACGTGTGAAAGTATGAAGAGCTTCAAAAATATGAAAAATATGAAGAGCTTCAAAAGGTGTGAAAAATATGAAGAGCTTCAAAAGGTGTCAAAAATGAGATGAGCATGAAACGGTCTGAAAAATAGGAGGAGCAAGAAGCAGTGTTGAAAAACATGTAGAGCCTGAAAAAGTGTGAAATATATGAAGAGCTTCAAAAGGTGTGAAAAATATGAGGAGCGTGAAATGGTTTGAAAAACAGGAGGAGCATGAAACGGTGTTCAAAAACATGAAGAGCCTGAAAAGGTGTGAAATATATGAAGAGCTTCAAAAGGTGTCAAAAATATGAGGAGCGTGAAATGGTTTGAAAAACAGGAGGAGCATGAAACGGTGTTCAAAAACATGTAGAGCCTGAAAAAGTGTGAAATATATGAAGAGCTTCAAAAGGTGTCAAAAATATGAGGAGCATGAAATGGTTTGAAAAACAGGAGGAGCATGAAACGGTGTTCAAAAACATGAAGAGCCTGAAAAGGTGTGAAAAATATGAAGAGCTTCAAAAGGTGTGAGAAATATGAGGAGCGTGAAACGGTCTGAAAAAGAGGAGGAGCATGAAGCGGTGTTCAAAAATATGAAGAGCTTCAAAAGGTGTGAAAAATATGAGGAGCGAGAAACGGTCTGAAAAAGAAGAGGAGCATGAATCGGTGTTCAAAAATATGAAGAGCTTCAAAAGGTGTGAAAAATATGAGGAGCATGAAATGGTCTGAAATATAGGAGGAGCATGAAACCGTGTTCTAAAACATGAAGAGCCTGAAAAGGTGTGAAAAGTATGAAGACCTTCAAAAATTGTGAAATACATGAGGAGCATGAAACGGTTTGAAAAATATGAGGAGCATGAAGCGTTGTTCAATAACATGAAGAGCCTGAAAGGCTGTGAAATGTATGAAGAGCTTCAAAAAGTGTCAAAAATATGAGAAGCATGAAACGGTCTGAAAAATAGGAGGAGCATGAAGCGGTGTTGAAAAACATGAAGAGCCTGAAAAGGTGTGAAAAATATGAAGAGCTTCAAAAGGTGTGAAAAATATGAAGAGCTTTAAAAGCTGTCAAAAATGAGATGAGCATGAAACGGTTTGAAAAATAGGAGGAGCATGAAGTGGTGTTGAAAAAAATGAAGAGCCTGAAAAGGTGTGAAATATATGAAGAGCTTCAAAAGGTGGCAAAAATATGAGGAGAATAAAACGGTCTGAAAAATAGGAGGAGCATGAATCAGTGTTGAAAAACATGAAGAGCCTGAAAAGGTGTGAAAAATATGAAGAGTTTCTAAAGGTGTCAAAAATATGAGGAGCATTAAACGGTCTGAAAAATAGGAGGAGCATGAAGTGGTGTTGAAAAAAATGAAGAGCATGAAAAGGTGTGAAAAATATGAAGAGCTTCAAAAGGTGTCAAAAATATTAGGAGCATGAAACGGTCTGAAAAATAGGAGGAACATGAAGCGGTTTTCAAAAACATGAAGAGCCTGAAAAGGTGTGAAAAATATGAAGAGCTTCAATACGTGTCAAAAATATGAGGAGCATGAAACGGTCTGAAAAATAGGAGGAGCATGTAACGGTGACCAAAAACATGAAGAGCCAGAAAAGGTGTGAAAAATATGAAGAGCTTCAAAAGGTGTGAAATACATGGGGAGCATGAAACGGGCTGAAAATTAGGAGAAGCATGAAGTGGTGTGGAAAAAACTGAAGAGCCTGAAAAGGTGTGAAAAATATGAAGAGCTTCAAAAGGTGTGAGAAATATGAGGAGCATGATATGGTTTGAAAAATAGGATTAGCATGAAGCGGTGTTCAAAAACCTGAAGAGCCTGAAAAGTTGTGAAAAATATGAAAAGCTTCAAAAGTTGTCAAAAATGAGATGAGCATGAAACTTTCAGAAAAATAGGAGGTGCATGAAGTGGTGTTGAAAAACATGAACAGCCTGAAAGGTGTGAGAAATATGAAGAGCTTCAAAAGGTGTCAAAAATATGAGGAGCATGACAGGGTCTGAAAAAAAGGAGGAGCAAGAAAGGGTGTTGAAAAACATGAAGAGCCTGAAAACGTGTGAAAAATATGAAGAGCTTCAAAAGATGTGAAAAATATGAAGAGCTTCAAAAGGTGTCAAAAATGAGATGAGCATGAAACGGTCTGAAAAATAGTAGGAGCATGAAGCTGTGTTGAAAAACATGAAGAACCTGAAAAGGTGTGAGAAATATGAAGAGCTTCAAAAGGTTTCAAAAATATGAGGAGCATGTAACGGTCTGAAAAATAGGAGGAGCATGAAACGGTGTTCAAAAATTTGAAGAGCCTGAAAAGGTGTCAAAAATATGAAGAGCTTCAAATGGTGTCAAAAATATGAGGGGCATGAAACTGTCTGAAAAATAGGAGTAACATGAAGCAGTTTTCAAAAACATGTAGAGCCTGAAAAGGTGTGATAAAAATGAAGAGCTTCAAAAGGTGTCAAAAATATGAGGAGCATGAAACGGTCTGAACAATAGGAGGAGCATGAAATGCTGTTGAAATACATGAAGTGCCTGAAATGGTGTGAAAAATATGAAGAGCTTTAAAACGTGTCAAAAATATGAGGAGCATGGAACGGTCTGAAAAATAGGAGGAGCATGAGGCGGTGTTGAAAAACATTTAGAGCCTGAAAGCGTGTGAAAAATATGAAGATCTTCAAAAGGTGTGAAAAATATGAACAGCTTCAAAAGGTGTAAAAAATGAGATGAGCATGAAGCGATCTGAAAAATAGGAGGAGCATGAAGTGGTGTTAAAAAATATGAAGAGCCTGAAAAGTTGTGAAAAATATGAAGAGCTTCAAAAGGTGTCAAAAATATGAGGAGCATGAAACGGTCTGAAAATTAGGAGGATTATGAAACGGTGTTCAAAAACATGAAGAGCCTGAAAAGGTGTGAAAAATATGCAGAGCTTCAAAAGGTGTGAAATATATGAGGAGCATAAAACGGACTGAAAAATAGGAGGAGCATGAAGCCGTGTTCAAAAACATGAGAGCCTGAAAAGGTGTGAAAAATATGAAGAACTTCAAAACGTGTGAAATACATGAAGAGCATGAAACGGTCTGAAAAATAGGAGGAGCATGAAACGGTGTTCAAAAACTTGAAGAGCCTGAAAAGGTGTGAAAAATATGAAGAGCTTCAAAAGGTGTCAAAAATATGAGGAGCCTGTAACGGTCTGAAATATAGGAGGAGCATGAAACGGTGTTCAGAAACTTGAAGAGCCTGAAAATGTGTGAAAAATATGAAGAGCTTCAAAACGTGTCAAAAATAAGAGGGGCATGAAAGGTTCTGAAAAATAGGAGGAATATGAAGCAGTGTTCAAAAACATGTAGAGCCTGGAAAGGTGTGAAAAATATGAAGAGCTTCAAAAGGTGTCAAAAATATGATGAGCATGAAAAGGTTTGAAAAATAAGAGGAGCATGAAACGGTGTTGAAATACATGAAGAGCCTGAAATGGTGCGAAAAATATGAAGAACTTCAAAAGGCTGGAAAAATATGAAGAGCTTCAATAGGTGTCAAAATGAGATTAGCATGAAACGGTCTGAAAAATAGGAGGAGCATGAAATGGTGTTGATAAACATGAAGAGCATGAAAAGGTGTGAAAAATATGAAGAGCTTCAAAATGTGTGAAATACATGAGGAGCATGAAACGGTCTGAAAAATACGAGGAGCATGAATCGGTGTTCAAAAACATGAAGAGCCTGAAAAGTTGTGAAAAATATGAAGAGCTTCAAAATGTGTCAAAAATGAGATGAGCATGAAACGGTCTGAAATATAGGAGGAGCATGAAGTGGTGTTGAAAAACATGAAGAGCCTGAAAAGGTGTGAAAATTATGAAGAGCTTCCAAAGGTGTGAAATAAATGAGGGGCATGAAACGGTCTGATAAATAGGAGGAGCATGAAGCGGTGTTGAAAAACATGAAGAGCCTGAAAAAGTGTGAAAAATATGAAGAGCTTCAAATCGTGTCAAAAATATGAGGAGCATGAAACGGTCTGAAAAATAGGAGGAGCATGAAGCGGTGTTCAAAACCATGAAGAGCCTGAAAAGTTGTGAAAAATATGAAGAGCTTCAAAATGTGTCAAAAATATGAGGAGGATGAAAAGGTCTGAAAAATAGGAGGAGCATGAAGCGGTGTTCAAAACATGAAGAGCCTGAAAAGTTGTGAAAAATATGAAGAGCTTCAAAAGGTGTGAAATATATGAGGAGCATGAAACGGCCTGAAAAATAGGAGGAGCATGAAGCAGTGTTGAAAAACATGAAGAGCCTGAAAAGGTGTGAAAAATATGAAGAGCTTCAAAAGGTGTGAAAATTATGAGGAGCAGGATACGGTCTGAAAAATAGGAGGATCATGAAGCGGTGTGGAAAAACATGAAGAGCCTGAAATGGTGTGAAATATACAAAGAGCTTTAAAAGGTGTCAAAAATATGAGGAGCATGAAACAGTGTGAAAAATAGTAGGAGCATGAAGCGGTGTTGAAAAACATGAAGAGCATGAAAAGGTGTGAAAAATATGAAGAGCTTCAAAAGGTGTGAAATACATGAGGATGATGAAACGGTCTGAAAAATAGGAGGAGCATGAAGCAGTGTTGAAAAACATGAAGAGCCTGAAAAGGTGTGAAAAATATGAAGAGCTTCAAAAGGTGTGAAAATTATGAGGAGCAGGATACGGTCTGAAAAATAGGAGGATCATGAAGCGGTGTGGAAAAACATGAAGAGCCTGAAAAGGTGTGAAAAATATGAAGAGCTTCAAAAGGTGTGAAATGCATGAGGAGCTTGATACGGTCTGAAAAACAAGAGGAGCATGAAGCAGTGTTGAAAAACATGAAGAGCCTGAAAACGTGTGAAAAATATGAAGAGCTTCAAAAGGTGTGAAAAATATGAAGAGCTTCAAAAGGTGTCAAAAATGCGATGAGAATGAAATGGTCTGAATAATAGGAGGAACATGAAGTGGTGTTGAAAAACATGAAGAACCTGAAAAGGTGTGAAAAATATGAAGATCTTCAAAAGGTGTCAAAAATATGAGAAGCATGAATCGATCGAAAATTGGAGGAGCATGAAGAGGTTTGAAAAACATGAAGAGCCTGAAAAGTTGTGAAAAATATGAAGAGCTTCAAAAGGTGTCAAAATTATGAGGAGCATGAAACGGTCTGAAAAAAAGGAGGAGCATGAAGCGGTGGTCCAAAATATGAAGAGCCTGAAACACTGTGAAAAATATGAAGAGCTTCAAAATGTGTCAAAAATATGAGGAGGATGAAAAGGTCTGAAAAATAGGAGGAGAATGAAGCGGTGTTTAAAAACATGAAGAGCCTGAAAAGGTGTGAAAAATATGAAGAGCTTAAAAACGAGTCAAAAATATGAGTAGGATAAAACCGTATGAAAAATAGCAGGAGCATGAAACGGTGTTGAAAAACATGAAGAGCCTGAAAAGGTGTGAAAAATATGAAGAGCTTCAAAAGGTGTCAAAATTATGAGAAGCATGAAACGGTCTGAAAAATACGAGGAGCATGAAGCGGTGTTGAAAAACATGAAGAGCCTGAAAAGGTGTGAAAAATATGAAGAGCTTCAAAAGGTGTCAAAAATATGAGGAGCATGAAACGGTCTGAAAATTAGGAGGAGCAAGAAACTGTGATCAAAAACAAGAAGAGCCTGAAAAGGTGTGAAAAATATGAAGGGCTTCAAGAGGTGTGAAAATTATGAGGAGCATGAAACGGTCTGAAAAATAGGAGGAGCATGAAGCGGTGTTCAAAAACATGAAGAGCCTGAAAAGGAGTGCAAAATATGAAGAGCTTCAAAAGGTGTGAAAATTATGAGGATCAGGAAGCGGTCTGAAAAATAGGAGGAGCATGAAGCGGTTTACAAAAACATGAAGAGCCTGAAAAGGTGTCAAAAATATGAAGAGCTTCAAAAGGTGTCAAAATATTAGGAGCATGAAACAGCCTGAAAAATAGGATGAGCATGAAACGGTTTTGAAAAAGATGAAGAGCATGAAAATGTGTGAAAAATATGAAGAGCTTAAAAGGTGTCAAAAATATGAGAAGCATGAAACGACTGAAAAATAGGAGGAGCATGAAGCGGTGTTGAAAAACATGAAGAGCCTGAAAAGGTTTGAAATATATGAAGAGATTAAAAAGTGTTAAAAATATGAGGAGCATGAAACGGTCTGAAATATAGGAGGAGCATGAAGCGGTGTTGAAAAAAATTAAGAGCCTGAAAAGGTGTCAAAATTATGAAGAGCTTCAAAAGGTCTCAAAAATTTGAGGAGCATGAAACGGTCTGAAAAATATGACGCTCATTAAACGGTGTTGAAATATATGAAATGCCTGAAAAAGTGTGAAAAATATGAAGAGCTTCAAAAGGTGTCAATAATATGAGGTGCATGAAACAGTCTGAAAATTAGGAGGAGCATGAAACGGTGTTTTAAAACATGAAGAGCCTGAAAAGGTGTGAAAATTATGAGGAGTTTCTAAAGGTGTCAAAAATATGAGGAGCATGAAACGCTCTGAAAAATAGGAGGAGCATGAAGTGGTGTTGAAAAACATGAAGAGCATGAAAAGGTGCGAAAAATATGAAGAGCTTCAAAAGGTGTCAAAAATATGAGGAGCATGAAACGGTCTGAAAAATAGGAGGAAGATAAAGCGGTGTTCAAAAACATGAAGAGCCTGAAAAGGTGTGAAAAATGTGAAGAGCTTCAATAGGTGTCAAAAATATGAGGAGCATGAAACGGTCTGAAAAATAGGAGGAGCATGTAACGGTGACCAAAAACATCAAGAGCCAGAAAAGGTGTGAAAAATATGAAGAGCTTCAAAAGGTGTGAAATACACGGGGAGCATGAAATGGGCTGAAAAATATGAGAAGCATGAAGTGGTGTGGAAAAACCTGAAGAGACTGAAAATGTGTGAAAAATATGAAGAGCTTCAAAAGGTGTGAGAAATATGAGGAGCATGATATGGTTTGAAAAATAGGATTAGCATGAAGCGGTGTTCAAAAACCTGAAGAGCCTGAAAAGTTGTGAAAAATATGAAAAGCTTCAAAAGGTGTCAAAAATGAGATGAGCATGAACCGGTCTGAAAAATAGGAGGTGCATGAATCGGTGTTGAAAAACATGAACAGCCTGAAAGGTGTGAGAAATATGAAGAGCTTCAAAAGGTGGGAAAAATATGAGGAGCATGACACGGTCTGAAAAATAGGAGGAGCATGAACCGGTGTTGAAAAACATGAAGAGCCTGAAAAGTTGTGAAAAATATGAAGAGCTTCAAAAGGTTTCAAAAATATGAGGAGCATGTAACGGTCTGAAAAATAGGAGGAGCATGAAACGGTGTTCAAAAACTTGAAGAGCCTGAAAAGGTGTCAAAAATATGAAGAGCTTCAAATGGTGTCAAAAATATGAGGGGCATGAAACTGTCTGAAAAATAGGAGTAACATGAAGCAGTTTTCAAAAACATGTAGAGCCTGAAAAGGTGTGATAAAAATGAAGAGCTTCAAAAGGTGTCAAAAATATGAGGAGCATGAAACGGTCTGAACAATAGGAGGAGCATGAAATGCTGTTGAAATACATGAAGTGCCTGAAATGGTGTGAAAAATATGAAGAGCTTTAAAACGTGTCAAAAATATGAGGAGCATGGAACGGTCTGAAAAATAGGAGGAGCATGAGGCGGTGTTGAAAAACATTTAGAGCCTGAAAGCGTGTGAAAAATATGAAGATCTTCAAAAGGTGTGAAAAATATGAACAGCTTCAAAAGGTGTAAAAAATGAGATGAGCATGAAGCGATCTGAAAAATAGGAGGAGCATGAAGTGGTGTTAAAAAATATGAAGAGCCTGAAAAGTTGTGAAAAATATGAAGAGCTTCAAAAGGTGTCAAAAATATGAGGAGCATGAAACGGTCTGAAAATTAGGAGGATTATGAAACGGTGTTCAAAAACATGAAGAGCCTGAAAAGGTGTGAAAAATATGCAGAGCTTCAAAAGGTGTGAAATATATGAGGAGCATAAAACGGACTGAAAAATAGGAGGAGCATGAAGCCGTGTTCAAAAACATGAGAGCCTGAAAAGGTGTGAAAAATATGAAGAACTTCAAAAGGTGTGAAATACATGAAGAGCATGAAACGGTCTGAAAAATAGGAGGAGCATGAAACGGTGTTCAAAAACTTGAAGAGCCTGAAAAGGTGTGAAAAATATGAAGAGCTTCAAAAGGTGTCAAAAATATGAGGAGCCTGTAACGGTCTGAAATATAGGAGGAGCATGAAACGGTGTTCAGAAACTTGAAGAGCCTGAAAATGTGTGAAAAATATGAAGAGCTTCAAAACGTGTCAAAAATAAGAGGGGCATGAAAGGTTCTGAAAAATAGGAGGAATATGAAGCAGTGTTCAAAAACATGTAGAGCCTGGAAAGGTGTGAAAAATATGAAGAGCTTCAAAAGGTGTCAAAAATATGATGAGCATGAAAAGGTTTGAAAAATAAGAGGAGCATGAAACGGTGTTGAAATACATGAAGAGCCTGAAATGGTGCGAAAAATATGAAGAACTTCAAAAGGTTGGAAAAATATGAAGAGCTTCAATAGATGTCAAAATGAGATTAGCATGAAACGGTCTGAAAAATAGGAGGAGCATGAAGTGGTGTTGATAAACATGAAGAGCATGAAAAGGTGTGAAAAATATGAAGAGCTTCAAAATGTGTGAAATACATGAGGAGCATGAAACGGTCTGAAAAATACGAGGAGCATGAATCGGTGTTCAAAAACATGAAGAGCCTGAAAAGGTGTGAAAAATATGAAGAGCTTCAAAAGGTCAGAAATACATGAGGAGCATGAAACGGTCTCAAAAATAGGAGGAGCATTAAGTGGTGTTGAAAAAGATGAAGAGCCTGAAAACGTGTGAAAAATATGAAGAGCTTCAAACGGTGCCAAAAATATGAGGAGCATGAAACGGTCTGAAAATAGTAGGAGCATGAAGCGGTGTTGAAAAAGATGAAGAGCCTGAAAACGTGTGAAAAATATGAAGAGCTTCAAAAGGTGTGAAATACATGAAGAGGATGAATCGGTCTACAAAATAGGAGGAGCATGAAACGGTGTTCAACAACATGAAGAGCCTGAAAATGTGTGAAAAATATGAAGAGCTTCAAATGGTGTCAAAAATATGAGGAGCATGAATCGGTCTGAAAAATATGAGGAGCATGAAGGGGTGTTCAATAATAAGAAGAGCCTGAAAAGCTGTGAAATATATGAAGAGCTTCAAAAGGTGTCAAAATATGAGGAGCATGAAACGGTCTGAAAATAGGAGAAGCATGAAGTGGTGTTGAAAAACATGAAGAGCCTGAAAACGTGTGAAAAATATGAAGAGCTTCAAAAGGTGTGAAAAATATGAAGAACTTCAAAAGGTATCAAAAATGAGATGAGCATGAAACGGTCTGGAAAATAGGAGGAGCATGAAGTGGTGTTCAAAAAAAAGAAGAGCCTGAAAAGGTGTGAAATATATGAAGAACTTCAAAAGGTGTGAAAAATATGAAGAGCTTCAAAAGGTGTCAAAAATATGAGGAGCATGAAACGGTCTGAAAAATCGGAGGAGCATGAAGCGGTGTTGAAACACATGAAGAGCCTGAAAACGTGTGAGAAATATGAAGAACTTCAAAAGGTGTCAAAAATATGAAGAGCTTCAAAAGGTGTCAAAAATATGAGGAGCATGAAACGGTCTGAAAATTAGGAGGAGCTAGAAGCGGTGTTGAAAAACCTGAAGAGCCTGAAAATGTGTGAAAAATATGAAAAGCTTCAAAAGTTGTGAAAAATATGAAGAGCTTCAAAAGGTGTCAAAAATGAGATGAGCATGAAACGGTCTGAAATATAGGAGGAGCATGAAGTGGTGTTGAAAAACATGAAGAGCCTGAAAATGTGTGAAATATTTGAAGAGCTTCAAAATGTGTCAGAAATGAGAGGAGCATGAAACGGTCTGAAAAATAGGAGGAGCATGAAGCAGTGTTGAAAAACATGAAGAGCCTGAAAAGATGTGAAAAATATGAAGAGCTTCAAAATGTGTCAAAAATATGCGGAGCATGAAATTGTCTGAAATATAGGAGGAGCATGAAACGGTGTTCAAAGACATGAAGAGCCTGAAATGTTGTGAAAAATATGAAGAGCTTCAAAAGGTGTGAAAAATATGAAGAGCTTCAAAATGTGTAAAAAATATGAGGAGCTTCAAAGGGTGTCAAAAATATGAGGAGCATGAAACGGTCTGAAAAAAGGGGAAGCATGAAACGGTGTTGAAAAACATGAAGAGCCTGAAAAGGTGTGAAAATTATGAAGAGCTTCCAAAGGTGTGAAATAAATGAGGGGCATGAAACGGTCTGATAAATAGGAGGAGCATGAAGCGGTGTTGAAAAACATGAAGAGCCTGAAAAAGTGTGAAAAATATGAAGAGCTTCAAATCGTGTCAAAAATATGAGGAGCATGAAACGGTTTGAAAAATAGGAGGAGCATGAAGCGGTGTTCAAAACCATGAAGAGCCTGAAAAGTTGTGAAAAATATGAAGAGCTTCAAAATGTGTCAAAAATATGAGGAGGATGAAAAGGTCTGAAAAATAGGAGGAGCATGAAGCGGTGTTCAAAACATGAAGAGCCTGAAAAGTTGTGAAAAATATGAAGAGCTTCAAAAGGTGTGAAATATATGAGGAGCATGAAACGGCCTGAAAAATAGGAGGAGCATGAAGCAGTGTTGAAAAACATGAAGAGCCTGAAAAGGTGTGAAAAATATGAAGAGCTTCAAAAGGTGTGAAAATTATGAGGAGCAGGATACGGTCTGAAAAATAGGAGGATCATGAAGCGGTGTGGAAAAACATGAAGAGCCTGAAATGGTGTGAAATATACGAAGAGCTTTAAAAGGTGTCAAAAATATGAGGAGCATGAAACAGTGTGAAAAATAGTAGGAGCATGAAGCGGTGTTGAAAAACATGAAGAGCATGAAAAGGTGTGAAAAATATGAAGAGCTTCAAAAGGTGTGAAATACATGAGGATGATGAAACGGTCTGAAAAATACGAGGAGCATGAAGCAGTGTTGAAAAACATGAAGAGCCTGAAAACGTGTGAAAAATATGAAGAGCTTCAAAAGGTGTGAAAAATATGAAGAGCTTCAAAAGGTGTCAAAAATGCGATGAGAATGAAATGGTCTGAATAATAGGAGGAACATGAAGTGGTGTTGAAAAACATGAAGAACCTGAAAAGGTGTGAAAAATATGAAGATCTTCAAAAGGTGTCAAAAATATGAGAAGCATGAAACGATCGAAAATTGGAGGAGCATGAAGAGGTTTGAAAAACATGAAAAGCCTGAAAAGTTGTGAAAAATATGAAGAGCTTCAAAATGTGTCAAAAATATGAGGATATGAGGAGTATGAAACGGTTTGAAAAGTAGGAGCAGCATGAAACGGTGTTTAATAACATCAAGAGCCTGAAAAGGTGTGAAAAATATGAAGAGCTTCAAATGGTGTCAAAAATATGAGGAGTATGAAACGGTCTGAAATATAGGAGGAGCATGAAGCGGTGTTGAAAAATTTGAAGAGCCTGAAAAGATGTGAAAAATATGAATAGCTTCAAATGGTGTGAAATACATGAGGAGCATGAAGCGGTCTGAAAAATAGGAGGAGCATGAAGCGGTGTTGAAAAACATGAAGAGCCTGAAAAGGTGTGAAAAATATGAAGAGCTTCAAATGGTGTGAAAAATATGAGGAGCATGAAATGGTCTGAAAAATAGGAGGAGCATGAAGCGGTGTTCAAAAACATGAAAAAATATAAAAATAAATAAAAAAATACATAAAAAAAACATGAAGAGCCTGAAAACGTGTGAAAAATATGAAGAGCTTCAAAAGGTGTCAAGAATGAGATGAGCATGAAACGGTTTTAAAGATATTAGGAGCATGAAGTGGTGTTCAACAACATGACGAGCCTGAAAAGGTGTGAAAAATATGAAGAGCTTCTAAAGGTGTCAAAAATATGAGGAGCATGAAACGGTCTGAAAAATACGAGGAGCATGAAACTGTGTTCAATAATATGAAGAGACTGAAAAGGTGTGAAAAATATGAAGAGCTTCAAAAGGTGTCAAAAATATGAGGAGCATGTAATGGTCTGAAAAATAGGAGAAATATGAAGTGGTGTTGAAAAACATGAAGAGCCTGAAAAGGTGTGAAAAATATGAAGAGCTTCAAAAGGTGTCAAAAATATGAGGAGGATGAAAAGGTCTGAAAAATAGGAGGAGAATGAAGCGGTGTTTAAAAACATGAAGAGCCTGAAAAGGTGTGACAAATATGAAGAGCTTCCAAAGGTGTCAAAAATATGAAGAGCATGAAACGATCTGAAAAATAGGAGGAGAATGAAGCGGTTTTCAAAAACAGGAAGAGCTTGAAAAGGTGTGGAAAATATGAAGAGCTTCAAAAGGTGTGAAATACATGAGGAGTATGAAACGGTCTGAAAAATAGGAGGAGCATGAAGCTGTGTTCAAAAACTTGAGGAGCCTGAAAAAGTGTGAAAAATATGAAGAGCTTCAAAAGGTGGGAAATACATGAGGAGCATGAAACGGTCTGAAAAATAGGAGGAGCATGAAGCGGTGTTCAAAAACATGAAGAGTCTGAAAAGGTGTAAAAATATGAAGAGCTTCAAAAAGTGGGAAAAATATGAGGAGCATGACACGGTCTGAAAAATAGGAGGAGCATGAACCGGTGTTGAAAAACATGAAGAGCCTGAAAAGTTGTGAAAAATATGAAGAGCTTCAAAAGGTTTCAAAAATATGAGGAGCATGTAACGGTCTGAAAAATAGGAGGAGCATGAAACGGTGTTCAAAAACTTGAAGAGCCTGAAAAGGTGTAAAAAATATGAAGAGCTTCAAATGGTGTCAAAAATATGAGGGGCATGAAACTGTCTGAAAAATAGGAGTAACATGAAGCAGTTTTCAAAAACATGTAGAGCCTGAAAAGGTGTGAAAAAAATGAAGAGCTTCAAAAGGTGTCAAAAATATGAGGAGCATGAAACGGTCTGAACAATAGGAGGAGCATGAAATGGTGTTGAAATACATTAAGTGCCTGAAATGGTGTGAAAAATATGAAGAGCTTTAAAACGTGTCAAAAATATGAGGAGCATGAAACGGTCTGAAAAATAGGAGGAGCATGAGGCGGTGTTGAAAAACATGTAGAGCCTGAAAACGTGTGAAAAATATGAAGATCTTTAAAAGGTGTGAAAAATATGAACAGCTTCAAAAGGTGTAAAAAATGAGATGAGCATGAAGCGATCTGAAAAATAGGAGGAGCATGAAGTGGTGTTAAAAAATATGAAGAGCCTGAAAATGTGTGAAAAATATGAAGAGCTTCAAAAGGTGTCAAAAATATGAGGAGCATGAAACGGTCTGAAAATTAGGAGGATCATGAAAAGGTGTTCAAAAACATGAAGAGCCTGAAAAGGTGTGAAAAATATGCAGAGCTTCAAAAGGTGTGAAATATATGAGGAGCATGAAACGGACTGAAAAATAGGAGGATCATGAAGCCGTGTTCAAAAACATGAGAGCCTGAAAAGGTGTGAAAAATATGAAGAGCTTCAAAAGGTGTCAAAAATATGAGGAGCATGAAACGGTCTGAAAAATAGGAGGAGAATGAAGCGGTGTTGAAACACATGAAGAGCCTGAAAAAGTGTGAACAATATGAAGAGCTTAATAAGGTGTCAAAATTATGAGGAGCATGAAACGGTCGGAAAAATAGGAGGAGCATGAAGCGGTCCTCAAAAACATGAAGAGCCTGAAAAGGTGTGAAAAATATGAAGAGCTTCAAAAGGGGTCAAACATATGAGGAGCATGAAACAGTCTGAAAAATAGGATGAGCATGAAACGGTTTTTTAAAAGATGAAGAGCATGAAAAGGTGTGAAAAATATGAGAGCTTCAAAAAGTGTGAAATATAAGAGGAGCATGCAACGGTCTGAAAAATAGGAGTAGCAAGAAGCTGTGTTCAAAAACATGAGAGGCTGAAAAGGTGTGAAAAATATGAAGAGCTTCAAAAAGTGTGAAATACATGAGGAGCATGAAACGGTCTGAAAAATAGGAGGAGCATGAAGTGGTGTTCAAAAACATGAAGAGCCTGAAAAGGTGTGAAAAATATGAAGAGCTTCAAATGGTGTCAAAAATATGAGGAGCCTGAAACGGTCTGAAAAATAGGAGGAGCATGAAGCGGTGTTCAAAAAAAATGAAGAGCCTGAAAACTTGTGAAAAATATGAAGAGCTTCACAAGGTGTGAAAAATATGAACAGCTTCAAAAGGTGTCAAAAATGAGATGAGCATGAAGCAATCTGAAAAATAGGAGGAGCATGAAGTGGTGTTGAAAAACATGAAGAGCCTGAAAAGGTGTGAAATATATGAAGAGCTTCAAAATGTGTCAAAAATATGAGGATATGAGGAGTATGAAACGGTTTGAAAAGTAGGAGCAGCATGAAACGGTGTTTAATAACATCAAGAGCCTGAAAAGGTGTGAAAAATATGAAGAGCTTCAAATGGTGTCAAAAATATGAGGAGTATGAAACGGTCTGAAATATAGGAGGAGCATGAAGCGGTGTTGAAAAATTTGAAGAGCCTGAAAAGATGTGAAAAATATGAATAGCTTCAAATGGTGTGAAATACATGAGGAGCATGAAGCGGTCTGAAAAATAGGAGGAGCATGAAGCGGTGTTGAAAAACATGAAGAGCCTGAAAAGGTGTGAAAAATATGAAGAGCTTCAAATGGTGTGAAAAATATGAGGAGCATGAAATGGTCTGAAAAATAGGAGGAGCATGAAGCGGTGTTCAAAAACATGAAAAAATATAAAAATAAATAAAAAAATACATAAAAAAAACATGAAGAGCCTGAAAACGTGTGAAAAATATGAAGAGCTTCAAAAGGTGTCAAGAATGAGATGAGCATGAAACGGTTTTAAAGATATTAGGAGCATGAAGTGGTGTTCAACAACATGACGAGCCTGAAAAGGTGTGAAAAATATGAAGAGCTTCTAAAGGTGTCAAAAATATGAGGAGCATGAAACGGTCTGAAAAATACGAGGAGCATGAAACTGTGTTCAATAATATGAAGAGACTGAAAAGGTGTGAAAAATATGAAGAGCTTCAAAAGGTGTCAAAAATATGAGGAGCATGTAATGGTCTGAAAAATAGGAGAAATATGAAGTGGTGTTGAAAAACATGAAGAGCCTGAAAAGGTGTGAAAAATATGAAGAGCTTCAAAAGGTGTCAAAAATATGAGGAGGATGAAAAGGTCTGAAAAATAGGAGGAGAATGAAGCGGTGTTTAAAAACATGAAGAGCCTGAAAAGGTGTGACAAATATGAAGAGCTTCCAAAGGTGTCAAAAATATGAAGAGCATGAAACGATCTGAAAAATAGGAGGAGAATGAAGCGGTTTTCAAAAACAGGAAGAGCTTGAAAAGGTGTGGAAAATATGAAGAGCTTCAAAAGGTGTGAAATACATGAGGAGTATGAAACGGTCTGAAAAATAGGAGGAGCATGAAGCTGTGTTCAAAAACTTGAGGAGCCTGAAAAAGTGTGAAAAATATGAAGAGCTTCAAAAGGTGGGAAATACATGAGGAGCATGAAACGGTCTGAAAAATAGGAGGAGCATGAAGCGGTGTTCAAAAACATGAAGAGTCTGAAAAGGTGTAAAAATATGAAGAGCTTCAAAAAGTGGGAAAAATATGAGGAGCATGACACGGTCTGAAAAATAGGAGGAGCATGAACCCGTGTTGAAAAACATGAAGAGCCTGAAAAGTTGTGAAAAATATGAAGAGCTTCAAAAGGTTTCAAAAATATGAGGAGCATGTAACGGTCTGAAAAATAGGAGGAGCATGAAACGGTGTTCAAAAACTTGAAGAGCCTGAAAAGGTGTAAAAAATATGAAGAGCTTCAAATGGTGTCAAAAATATGAGGGGCATGAAACTGTCTGAAAAATAGGAGTAACATGAAGCAGTTTTCAAAAACATGTAGAGCCTGAAAAGGTGTGAAAAAAATGAAGAGCTTCAAAAGGTGTCAAAAATATGAGGAGCATGAAACGGTCTGAACAATAGGAGGAGCATGAAATGGTGTTGAAATACATGAAGTGCCTGAAATGGTGTGAAAAATATGAAGAGCTTTAAAACGTGTCAAAAATATGAGGAGCATGAAACGGTCTGAAAAATAGGAGGAGCATGAGGCGGTGTTGAAAAACATGTAGAGCCTGAAAACGTGTGAAAAATATGAAGATCTTTAAAAGGTGTGAAAAATATGAACAGCTTCAAAAGGTGTAAAAAATGAGATGAGCATGAAGCGATCTGAAAAATAGGAGGAGCATGAAGTGGTGTTAAAAAATATGAAGAGCCTGAAAATGTGTGAAAAATATGAAGAGCTTCAAAAGGTGTCAAAAATATGAGGAGCATGAAACGGTCTGAAAATTAGGAGGATCATGAAAAGGTGTTCAAAAACATGAAGAGCCTGAAAAGGTGTGAAAAATATGCAGAGCTTCAAAAGGTGTGAAATATATGAGGAGCATGAAACGGACTGAAAAATAGGAGGATCATGAAGCCGTGTTCAAAAACATGAGAGCCTGAAAAGGTGTGAAAAATATGAAGAGCTTCAAAAGGTGTCAAAAATATGAGGAGCATGAAACGGTCTGAAAAATAGGAGGAGCATGAAGCGGTGTTGAAACACATGAAGAGCCTGAAAAAGTGTGAACAATATGAAGAGCTTAATAAGGTGTCAAAATTATGAGGAGCATGAAACGGTCGGAAAAATAGGAGGAGCATGAAGCGGTCCTCAAAAACATGAAGAGCCTGAAAAGGTGTGAAAAATATGAAGAGCTTCAAAAGGGGTCAAACATATGAGGAGCATGAAACAGTCTGAAAAATAGGATGAGCATGAAACGGTTTTTTAAAAGATGAAGAGCATGAAAAGGTGTGAAAAATATGAGAGCTTCAAAAAGTGTGAAATATAAGAGGAGCATGCAACGGTCTGAAAAATAGGAGTAGCAAGAAGCTGTGTTCAAAAACATGAGAGGCTGAAAAGGTGTGAAAAATATGAAGAGCTTCAAAAAGTGTGAAATACATGAGGAGCATGAAACGGTCTGAAAAATAGGAGGAGCATGAAGTGGTGTTCAAAAACATGAAGAGCCTGAAAAGGTGTGAAAAATATGAAGAGCTTCAAATGGTGTCAAAAATATGAGGAGCCTGAAACGGTCTGAAAAATAGGAGGAGCATGAAGCGGTGTTCAAAAAAAATGAAGAGCCTGAAAACTTGTGAAAAATATGAAGAGCTTCACAAGGTGTGAAAAATATGAACAGCTTCAAAAGGTGTCAAAAATGAGATGAGCATGAAGCAATCTGAAAAATAGGAGGAGCATGAAGTGGTGTTGAAAAACATGAAGAGCCTGAAAAGGTGTGAAATATATGAAGAGCTTCAAAATGTGTCAAAAATATGAGGATATGAGGAGTATGAAACGGTTTGAAAAGTAGGAGCAGCATGAAACGGTGTTTAATAACATCAAGAGCCTGAAAAGGTGTGAAAAATATGAAGAGCTTCAAATGGTGTCAAAAATATGAGGAGTATGAAACGGTCTGAAATATAGGAGGAGCATGAAGCGGTGTTGAAAAATTTGAAGAGCCTGAAAAGATGTGAAAAATATGAATAGCTTCAAATGGTGTGAAATACATGAGGAGCATGAAGCGGTCTGAAAAATAGGAGGAGCATGAAGCGGTGTTGAAAAACATGAAGAGCCTGAAAAGGTGTGAAAAATATGAAGAGCTTCAAATGGTGTGAAAAATATGAGGAGCATGAAATGGTCTGAAAAATAGGAGGAGCATGAAGCGGTGTTCAAAAACATGAAAAAATATAAAAATAAATAAAAAAATACATAAAAAAAACATGAAGAGCCTGAAAACGTGTGAAAAATATGAAGAGCTTCAAAAGGTGTCAAGAATGAGATGAGCATGAAACGGTTTTAAAGATATTAGGAGCATGAAGTGGTGTTCAACAACATGACGAGCCTGAAAAGGTGTGAAAAATATGAAGAGCTTCTAAAGGTGTCAAAAATATGAGGAGCATGAAACGGTCTGAAAAATACGAGGAGCATGAAACTGTGTTCAATAATATGAAGAGACTGAAAAGGTGTGAAAAATATGAAGAGCTTCAAAAGGTGTCAAAAATATGAGGAGCATGTAATGGTCTGAAAAATAGGAGAAATATGAAGTGGTGTTGAAAAACATGAAGAGCCTGAAAAGGTGTGAAAAATATGAAGAGCTTCAAAAGGTGTCAAAAATATGAGGAGGATGAAAAGGTCTGAAAAATAGGAGGAGAATGAAGCGGTGTTTAAAAACATGAAGAGCCTGAAAAGGTGTGACAAATATGAAGAGCTTCCAAAGGTGTCAAAAATATGAAGAGCATGAAACGATCTGAAAAATAGGAGGAGAATGAAGCGGTTTTCAAAAACAGGAAGAGCTTGAAAAGGTGTGGAAAATATGAAGAGCTTCAAAAGGTGTGAAATACATGAGGAGTATGAAACGGTCTGAAAAATAGGAGGAGCATGAAGCTGTGTTCAAAAACTTGAGGAGCCTGAAAAAGTGTGAAAAATATGAAGAGCTTCAAAAGGTGGGAAATACATGAGGAGCATGAAACGGTCTGAAAAATAGGAGGAGCATGAAGCGGTGTTCAAAAACATGAAGAGTCTGAAAAGGTGTAAAAATATGAAGAGCTTCAAAAAGTGGGAAAAATATGAGGAGCATGACACGGTCTGAAAAATAGGAGGAGCATGAACCGGTGTTGAAAAACATGAAGAGCCTGAAAAGTTGTGAAAAATATGAAGAGCTTCAAAAGGTTTCAAAAATATGAGGAGCATGTAACGGTCTGAAAAATAGGAGGAGCATGAAACGGTGTTCAAAAACTTGAAGAGCCTGAAAAGGTGTAAAAAATATGAAGAGCTTCAAATGGTGTCAAAAATATGAGGGGCATGAAACTGTCTGAAAAATAGGAGTAACATGAAGCAGTTTTCAAAAACATGTAGAGCCTGAAAAGGTGTGAAAAAAATGAAGAGCTTCAAAAGGTGTCAAAAATATGAGGAGCATGAAACGGTCTGAACAATAGGAGGAGCATGAAATGGTGTTGAAATACATGAAGTGCCTGAAATGGTGTGAAAAATATGAAGAGCTTTAAAACGTGTCAAAAATATGAGGAGCATGAAACGGTCTGAAAAATAGGAGGAGCATGAGGCGGTGTTGAAAAACATGTAGAGCCTGAAAACGTGTGAAAAATATGAAGATCTTTAAAAGGTGTGAAAAATATGAACAGCTTCAAAAGGTGTAAAAAATGAGATGAGCATGAAGCGATCTGAAAAATAGGAGGAGCATGAAGTGGTGTTAAAAAATATGAAGAGCCTGAAAATGTGTGAAAAATATGAAGAGCTTCAAAAGGTGTCAAAAATATGAGGAGCATGAAACGGTCTGAAAATTAGGAGGATCATGAAAAGGTGTTCAAAAACATGAAGAGCCTGAAAAGGTGTGAAAAATATGCAGAGCTTCAAAAGGTGTGAAATATATGAGGAGCATGAAACGGACTGAAAAATAGGAGGATCATGAAGCCGTGTTCAAAAACATGAGAGCCTGAAAAGGTGTGAAAAATATGAAGAGCTTCAAAAGGTGTCAAAAATATGAGGAGCATGAAACGGTCTGAAAAATAGGAGGAGAATGAAGCGGTGTTGAAACACATGAAGAGCCTGAAAAAGTGTGAACAATATGAAGAGCTTCAAAAGGTTCAAAAAAATGAGGAGCATGATACGGTCTGAAAAATAGGAGGAGCAATAAGCGGTCCTCAAAAACTTGAAGAGCCTGAAAAGGTGTGAAAAACATGAAGAGCTTCAAAAGGTGTCAAACATATGAGGAGCATGAAACGGTCTGAAAAATAGGAGGGGCATGAAGCGGTGGTCAAAAATATGAAGAGCCTGAAAAGCTGTGAAAAATATGAAGAGCTTCAAAAGGTGTCAAACATATGAGGAGCATGAAACAGTCTGAAAAATAGGATGCACATGAAACGGTTTTTTAAAAGAAGTAGGGCATGAAAAGGTGTGAAAAATATGAAGAGCCTCAAAATGTGTAAAAAATTTGAGGAGCAAGAAACGGTCTGAAAAATAGGAGGAGCATGAGGCGGTGTTTAAAAACATGAAGAGCCTGAAAAGGTGTGAAAAATATGAAGAGCTTCAAAAGGTGTCAAATATATGAGAAGCATGAAACAGCCTGAAAAATTGGATAAGCATGAAACGGTTTTGAAAAAGATGAATAGAATGAAAAGGTGTGAAAATTATGAAGAGCTTCAAAAAGTGTCAAGAATATGAGAAGCATGAAATGACCGAAAAATAGGAGGAGCATGAAGAGGTGTTGAAAAACATGAAGAGCTGTAAAAGGTTTGAAATATATGAAGAGTTTCAAAGGTGTCAAAAATATGAGGAGAATGGAACGGTCTGAAAAATAGGAGGAGAATGAAGCAGTGTTGAAACACATGAAGAGCTGAAAAACTCTGAAAAATCTGAAGAGCTTAATAAGGTGTCAAAATTATGAGGAGCATGAAACAATCGGAAAAATAGGAGGAGCATGAAGCGGTCCTCAAAAACATGAAGAGCCTGAAAAGGTGTGAAAAATATGAAGAGCTTCAAAAGGGGTCAAACATATGAGGAGCATGAAACAGTCTGAAAAATAGGATGAGCATGAAACGGTTTTTTAAAAGATGAAGAGCATGAAAAGGTGTGAAAAATATGAAGAGCTTCAAAAAGTGTAAAATATAAGAGGAGCATGAAACGGTCTGAAAAATAGGAGTAGCAAGAAGCTGTGTTCAAAAACATGAGAGGCTGAAAAGGTGTGAAAAATATGAAGAGCTTCAAAAAGTGTGAAATACATGAGGAGCATGAAACGGTCTGAAAAATAGGAGGAGCATGAAGTGGTGTTCAAAAACATGAAGAGCCTGAAAAGGTGTGAAAAATATGAAGAGCTTCAAATGGTGTCAAAAATATGAGGAGCCTGAAACGGTCTGAAAAATAGGAGGAGCATGAAGCGGTGTTCAAAAAAAATGAAGAGCCTGAAAACTTGTGAAAAATATGAAGAGCTTCACAAGGTGTGAAAAATATGAACAGCTTCAAAAGGTGTCAAAAATGAGATGAGCATGAAGCAATCTGAAAAATAGGAGGAGCATGAAGTGGTGTTGAAAAACATGAAGAGCCTGAAAAGGTGTGAAATATATGAAGAGCTTCAAAATGTGTCAAAAATATGAGGATATGAGGAGTATGAAACGGTTTGAAAAGTAGGAGCAGCATGAAACGGTGTTTAATAACATCAAGAGCCTGAAAAGGTGTGAAAAATATGAAGAGCTTCAAATGGTGTCAAAAATATGAGGAGTATGAAACGGTCTGAAATATAGGAGGAGCATGAAGCGGTGTTGAAAAATTTGAAGAGCCTGAAAAGATGTGAAAAATATGAAGAGCTTCAAATGGTGTGAAATACATGAGGAGCATGAAGCGGTCTGAAAAATAGGAGGAGCATGAAGCGGTGTTGAAAAACATGAAGAGCCTGAAAAGGTGTGAAAAATATGAAGAGCTTCAAATGGTGTGAAAAATATGAGGAGCATGAAATGGTCTGAAAAATAGGAGGAGCATGAAGCAGTGTTCAAAAACATGAAAAAATATAAAAATAAATAAAAAAATACATAAAAAAAACATGAAGAGCCTGAAAACGTGTGAAAAATATGAAGAGCTTCAAAAGGTGTCAAGAATGAGATGAGCATGAAACGGTTTTAAAGATATTAGGAGCATGAAGTGGTGTTCAACAACATGACGAGCCTGAAAAGGTGTGAAAAATATGAAGAGCTTCTAAAGGTGTCAAAAATATGAGGAGCATGAAACGGTCTGAAAAATACGAGGAGCATGAAACTGTGTTCAATAATATGAAGAGACTGAAAAGGTGTGAAAAATATGAAGAGCTTCAAAAGGTGTCAAAAATATGAGGAGCATGTAATGGTCTGAAAAATAGGAGAAATATGAAGTGGTGTTGAAAAACATGAAGAGCCTGAAAAGGTGTGAAAAATATGAAGAGCTTCAAAAGGTGTCAAAAATATGAGGAGGATGAAAAGGTCTGAAAAATAGGAGGAGAATGAAGCGGTGTTTAAAAACATGAAGAGCCTGAAAAGGTGTGACAAATATGAAGAGCTTCCAAAGGTGTCAAAAATATGAAGAGCATGAAACGATCTGAAAAATAGGAGGAGAATGAAGCGGTTTTCAAAAACAGGAAGAGCTTGAAAAGGTGTGGAAAATATGAAGAGCTTCAAAAGGTGTGAAATACATGAGGAGTATGAAACGGTCTGAAAAATAGGAGGAGCATGAAGCTGTGTTCAAAAACTTGAGGAGCCTGAAAAAGTGTGAAAAATATGAAGAGCTTCAAAAGGTGGGAAATACATGAGGAGCATGAAACGGTCTGAAAAATAGGAGGAGCATGAAGCGGTGTTCAAAAACATGAAGAGTCTGAAAAGGTGTAAAAATATGAAGAGCTTCAAAAAGTGGGAAAAATATGAGGAGCATGACACGGTCTGAAAAATAGGAGGAGCATGAACCGGTGTTGAAAAACATGAAGAGCCTGAAAAGTTGTGAAAAATATGAAGAGCTTCAAAAGGTTTCAAAAATATGAGGAGCATGTAACGGTCTGAAAAATAGGAGGAGCATGAAACGGTGTTCAAAAACTTGAAGAGCCTGAAAAGGTGTAAAAAATATGAAGAGCTTCAAATGGTGTCAAAAATATGAGGGGCTTGAAACTGTCTGAAAAATAGGAGTAACATGAAGCAGTTTTCAAAAACATGTAGAGCCTGAAAAGGTGTGAAAAAAATGAAGAGCTTCAAAAGGTGTCAAAAATATGAGGAGCATGAAACGGTCTGAACAATAGGAGGAGCATGAAATGGTGTTGAAATACATGAAGTGCCTGAAATGGTGTGAAAAATATGAAGAGCTTTAAAACGTGTCAAAAATATGAGGAGCATGAAACGGTCTGAAAAATAGGAGGAGCATGAGGCGGTGTTGAAAAACATGTAGAGCCTGAAAACGTGTGAAAAATATGAAGATCTTTAAAAGGTGTGAAAAATATGAACAGCTTCAAAAGGTGTAAAAAATGAGATGAGCATGAAGCGATCTGAAAAATAGGAGGAGCATGAAGTGGTGTTAAAAAATATGAAGAGCCTGAAAATGTGTGAAAAATATGAAGAGCTTCAAAAGGTGTCAAAAATATGAGGAGCATGAAACGGTCTGAAAATTAGGAGGATCATGAAAAGGTGTTCAAAAACATGAAGAGCCTGAAAAGGTGTGAAAAATATGCAGAGCTTCAAAAGGTGTGAAATATATGAGGAGCATGAAACGGACTGAAAAATAGGAGGATCATGAAGCCGTGTTCAAAAACATGAGAGCCTGAAAAGGTGTGAAAAATATGAAGAGCTTCAAAAGGTGTCAAAAATATGAGGAGCATGAAACGGTCTGAAAAATAGGAGGAGCATGAAGCGGTGTTGAAACACATGAAGAGCCTGAAAAAGTGTGAACAATATGAAGAGCTTAATAAGGTGTCAAAATTATGAGGAGCATGAAACGGTTGGAAAAATAGGAGGAGCATGAAGCGGTCCTCAAAAACATGAAGAGCCTGAAAAGGTGTGAAAAATATGAAGAGCTTCAAAAGGGGTCAAACATATGAGGAGCATGAAACAGTCTGAAAAATAGGATGAGCATGAAACGGTTTTTTAAAAGATGAAGAGCATGAAAAGGTGTGAAAAATATGAGAGCTTCAAAAAGTGTGAAATATAAGAGGAGCATGCAACGGTCTGAAAAATAGGAGTAGCAAGAAGCTGTGTTCAAAAACATGAGAGGCTGAAAAGGTGTGAAAAATATGAAGAGCTTCAAAAAGTGTGAAATACATGAGGAGCATGAAACGGTCTGAAAAATAGGAGGAGCATGAAGTGGTGTTCAAAAACATGAAGAGCCTGAAAAGGTGTGAAAAATATGAAGAGCTTCAAATGGTGTCAAAAATATGAGGAGCCTGAAACGGTCTGAAAAATAGGAGGAGCATGAAGCGGTGTTCAAAAAAAATGAAGAGCCTGAAAACTTGTGAAAAATATGAGGAGCTTCACAAGGTGTGAAAAATATGAACAGCTTCAAAAGGTGTCAAAAATGAGATGAGCATGAAGCAATCTGAAAAATAGGAGGAGCATGAAGTGGTGTTGAAAAACATGAAGAGCCTGAAAAGGTGTGAAATATATGAAGAGCTTCAAAATGTGTCAAAAATATGAGGATATGAGGAGTATGAAACGGTTTGAAAAGTAGGAGCAGCATGAAACGGTGTTTAATAACATCAAGAGCCTGAAAAGGTGTGAAAAATATGAAGAGCTTCAAATGGTGTCAAAAATATGAGGAGTATGAAACGGTCTGAAATATAGGAGGAGCATGAAGCGGTGTTGAAAAATTTGAAGAGCCTGAAAAGATGTGAAAAATATGAATAGCTTCAAATGGTGTGAAATACATGAGGAGCATGAAGCGGTCTGAAAAATAGGAGGAGCATGAAGCGGTGTTGAAAAACATGAAGAGCCTGAAAAGGTGTGAAAAATATGAAGAGCTTCAAATGGTGTGAAAAATATGAGGAGCATGAAATGGTCTGAAAAATAGGAGGAGCATGAAGCGGTGTTCAAAAACATGAAAAAATATAAAAATAAATAAAAAAATACATAAAAAAAAACATGAAGAGCCTGAAAACGTGTGAAAAATATGAAGAGCTTCAAAAGGTGTCAAGAATGAGATGAGCATGAAACGGTTTTAAAGATATTAGGAGCATGAAGTGGTGTTCAACAACATGACGAGCCTGAAAAGGTGTGAAAAATATGAAGAGCTTCTAAAGGTGTCAAAAATATGAGGAGCATGAAACGGTCTGAAAAATACGAGGAGCATGAAACTGTGTTCAATAATATGAAGAGACTGAAAAGGTGTGAAAAATATGAAGAGCTTCAAAAGGTGTCAAAAATATGAGGAGCATGTAATGGTCTGAAAAATAGGAGAAATATGAAGTGGTGTTGAAAAACATGAAGAGCCTGAAAAGGTGTGAAAAATATGAAGAGCTTCAAAAGGTGTCAAAAATATGAGGAGGATGAAAAGGTCTGAAAAATAGGAGGAGAATGAAGCGGTGTTTAAAAACATGAAGAGCCTGAAAAGGTGTGACAAATATGAAGAGCTTCCAAAGGTGTCAAAAATATGAAGAGCATGAAACGATCTGAAAAATAGGAGGAGAATGAAGCGGTTTTCAAAAACAGGAAGAGCTTGAAAAGGTGTGGAAAATATGAAGAGCTTCAAAAGGTGTGAAATACATGAGGAGTATGAAACGGTCTGAAAAATAGGAGGAGCATGAAGCTGTGTTCAAAAACTTGAGGAGCCTGAAAAAGTGTGAAAAATATGAAGAGCTTCAAAAGGTGGGAAATACATGAGGAGCATGAAACGGTCTGAAAAATAGGAGGAGCATGAAGCGGTGTTCAAAAACATGAAGAGTCTGAAAAGGTGTAAAAATATGAAGAGCTTCAAAAAGTGGGAAAAATATGAGGAGCATGACACGGTCTGAAAAATAGGAGGAGCATGAACCGGTGTTGAAAAACATGAAGAGCCTGAAAAGTTGTGAAAAATATGAAGAGCTTCAAAAGGTTTCAAAAATATGAGGAGCATGTAACGGTCTGAAAAATAGGAGGAGCATGAAACGGTGTTCAAAAACTTGAAGAGCCTGAAAAGGTGTAAAAAATATGAAGAGCTTCAAATGGTGTCAAAAATATGAGGGGCATGAAACTGTCTGAAAAATAGGAGTAACATGAAGCAGTTTTCAAAAACATGTAGAGCCTGAAAAGGTGTGAAAAAAATGAAGAGCTTCAAAAGGTGTCAAAAATATGAGGAGCATGAAACGGTCTGAACAATAGGAGGAGCATGAAATGGTGTTGAAATACATGAAGTGCCTGAAATGGTGTGAAAAATATGAAGAGCTTTAAAACGTGTCAAAAATATGAGGAGCATGAAACGGTCTGAAAAATAGGAGGAGCATGAGGCGGTGTTGAAAAACATGTAGAGCCTGAAAACGTGTGAAAAATATGAAGATCTTTAAAAGGTGTGAAAAATATGAACAGCTTCAAAAGGTGTAAAAAATGAGATGAGCATGAAGCGATCTGAAAAATAGGAGGAGCATGAAGTGGTGTTAAAAAATATGAAGAGCCTGAAAATGTGTGAAAAATATGAAGAGCTTCAAAAGGTGTCAAAAATATGAGGAGCATGAAACGGTCTGAAAATTAGGAGGATCATGAAAAGGTGTTCAAAAACATGAAGAGCCTGAAAAGGTGTGAAAAATATGCAGAGCTTCAAAAGGTGTGAAATATATGAGGAGCATGAAACGGACTGAAAAATAGGAGGATCATGAAGCCGTGTTCAAAAACATGAGAGCCTGAAAAGGTGTGAAAAATATGAAGAGCTTCAAAAGGTGTCAAAAATATGAGGAGCATGAAACGGTCTGAAAAATAGGAGGAGAATGAAGCGGTGTTGAAACACATGAAGAGCCTGAAAAAGTGTGAACAATATGAAGAGCTTCAAAAGGTTCAAAAAAATGAGGAGCATGATACGGTCTGAAAAATAGGAGGAGCAATAAGCGGTCCTCAAAAACTTGAAGAGCCTGAAAAGGTGTGAAAAATATGAAGAGCTTCAAAAGGTGTCAAACATATGAGGAGCATGAAACGGTCTGAAAAATAGGAGGGGCATGAAGCGGTGGTCAAAAATATGAAGAGCCTGAAAAGCTGTGAAAAATATGAAGAGCTTCAAAAGGTGTCAAACATATGAGGAGCATGAAACAGTCTGAAAAATAGGATGCACATGAAACGGTTTTTTAAAAGAAGTAGGGCATGAAAAGGTGTGAAAAATATGAAGAGCTTCAAAATGTGTAAAAAATTTGAGGAGCAAGAAACGGTCTGAAAAATAGGAGGAGCATGAGGCGGTGTTTAAAAACATGAAGAGCCTGAAAAGGTGTGAAAAATATGAAGAGCTTCAAAAGGTGTCAAATATATGAGAAGCATGAAACAGCCTGAAAAATTGGATAAGCATGAAACGGTTTTGAAAAAGATGAATAGAATGAAAAGGTGTGAAAATTATGAAGAGCTTCAAAAAGTGTCAAGAATATGAGAAGCATGAAATGACCGAAAAATAGGAGGAGCATGAAGAGGTGTTGAAAAACATGAAGAGCCGTAAAAGGTTTGAAATATATGAAGAGTTTCAAAGGTGTCAAAAATATGAGGAGAATGGAACGGTCTGAAAAATAGGAGGAGAATGAAGCAGTGTTGAAACACATGAAGAGCCTGAAAAACTCTGAAAAATCTGAAGAGCTTAATAAGGTGTCAAAATTATGAGGAGCATGAAACGGTCGGAAAAATAGGAGGAGCATGAAGCGGTCCTCAAAAACATGAAGAGCCTGAAAAGGTGTGAAAAATATGAAGAGCTTCAAAAGGGGTCAAACATATGAGGAGCATGAAACAGTCTGAAAAATAGGATGAGCATGAAACGGTTTTTTAAAAGATGAAGAGCATGAAAAGGTGTGAAAAATATGAGAGCTTCAAAAAGTGTGAAATATAAGAGGAGCATGAAACGGTCTGAAAAATAGGAGTAGCAAGAAGCTGTGTTCAAAAACATGAGAGGCTGAAAAGGTGTGAAAAATATGAAGAGCTTCAAAAAGTGTGAAATACATGAGGAGCATGAAACGGTCTGAAAAATAGGAGGAGCATGAAGTGGTGTTCAAAAACATGAAGAGCCTGAAAAGGTGTGAAAAATATGAAGAGCTTCAAATGGTGTCAAAAATATGAGGAGCCTGAAACGGTCTGAAAAATAGGAGGAGCATGAAGCGGTGTTCAAAAAAAATGAAGAGCCTGAAAACTTGTGAAAAATATGAAGAGCTTCACAAGGTGTGAAAAATATGAACAGCTTCAAAAGGTGTCAAAAATGAGATGAGCATGAAGCAATCTGAAAAATAGGAGGAGCATGAAGTGGTGTTGAAAAACATGAAGAGCCTGAAAAGGTGTGAAATATATGAAGAGCTTCAAAATGTGTCAAAAATATGAGGATATGAGGAGTATGAAACGGTTTGAAAAGTAGGAGCAGCATGAAACGGTGTTTAATAACATCAAGAGCCTGAAAAGGTGTGAAAAATATGAAGAGCTTCAAATGGTGTCAAAAATATGAGGAGTATGAAACGGTCTGAAATATAGGAGGAGCATGAAGCGGTGTTGAAAAATTTGAAGAGCCTGAAAAGATGTGAAAAATATGAAGAGCTTCAAATGGTGTGAAATACATGAGGAGCATGAAGCGGTCTGAAAAATAGGAGGAGCATGAAGCGGTGTTGAAAAACATGAAGAGCCTGAAAAGGTGTGAAAAATATGAAGAGCTTCAAATGGTGTGAAAAATATGAGGAGCATGAAATGGTCTGAAAAATAGGAGGAGCATGAAGCGGTGTTCAAAAACATGAAAAAATATAAAAATAAATAAAAAAATACATAAAAAAAACATGAAGAGCCTGAAAACGTGTGAAAAATATGAAGAGCTTCAAAAGGTGTCAAGAATGAGATGAGCATGAAATGGTTTTAAAGATATTAGGAGCATGAAGTGGTGTTCAACAACATGACGAGCCTGAAAAGGTGTGAAAAATATGAAGAGCTTCTAAAGGTGTCAAAAATATGAGGAGCATGAAACGGTCTGAAAAATACGAGGAGCATGAAACTGTGTTCAATAATATGAAGAGCCTGAAAAGGTGTGAAAAATATGAAGAGCTTCAAAAGGTGTCAATATATGAGGAGCATGTAATGGTCTGAAAAATAGGAGAACCATGAAGTGGTGTTGAAAAACATGAAGAGCCTGAAAAGGTGTGAAAAATATGAAGAGCTTCAAAAGGTGTCAAAAATATGAGGAGGATGAAAAGGTCTGAAAAATAGGAGGAGAATGAAGAGGTGTTTAAAAACATGAAGAGCCTGAAAAGGTGTGACAAATATGAAGAGCTTCCAAAGGTGTCAAAAATATGAAGAGCATGAAACGATCTGAAAAATAGGAGGAGAATGAAGCGGTTTTCAAAAACAGGAAGAGCTTGAAAAGGTGTAGAAAATATGAAGAGCTTCAAAAGGTGTGAAATACATGAGGAGTATGAAACGGTCTGAAAAATAGGAGGAGCATGAAGCTGTGTTCAAAAACTTGAGGAGCCTGAAAAAGTGTGAAAAATATGAAGAGTTTCAAAAGGTGTGAAATACATGAGGAGCATGAAACGGTCTGAAAAATAGGAGGAGCATGAAGCGGTGTTCAAAAACATGAAGAGTCTGAAAAGGTGTAAAAATATGAAGAGCTTCAAAAGGTGGGAAAAATATGAGGAGCATGACACGGTCTGAAAAATAGGAGGAGCATGAACCGGTGTTGAAAAACATGAAGAGCCTGAAAAGTTGTGAAAAATATGAAGAGCTTCAAAAGGTTTCAAAAATATGAGGAGCATGTAACGGTCTGAAAAATAGGAGGAGCATGAAACGGTGTTCAAAAACTTGAAGAGCCTGAAAAGGTGTAAAAAATATGAAGAGCTTCAAATGGTGTCAAAAATATGAGGGGCATGAAACTGTCTGAAAAATAGGAGTAACATGAAGCAGTTTTCAAAAAAATGTAGAGCCTGAAAAGGTGTGAAAAAAATGAAGAGCTTCAAAAGCTGTCAAAAATATGAGGAGCATGAAACGGTCTGAACAACAGGAGGAGCATGAAATGGTGTTGAAATACATGAAGTGCCTGAAATGGTGTGAAAAATATGACGAGCTTTAAAACGTGTCAAAAATATGAGGAGCATGAAACGGTCTGAAAAAAAGGAGAAGCATGAGGCGGTGTTGAAAAACATGTAGAGCCTGAAAACGTGTGAAAAATATGAAGATCTTTAAAAGGTGTGAAAAATATGAACAGCTTCAAAAGGTGTAAAAAATGAGATGAGCATGAAGCGATCTGAAAAATAGGAGGAGCATGAAGTGGTGTTAAAAAATATGAAGAGCCTGAAAATGTGTGAAAAATATGAAGAGCTTCAAAAGGTGTCAAAATATGAGGAGCATGAAACGGTCTGAAAATTAGGAGGATCATGAAAAGGTGTTCAAAAACAAGAAGAGCCTGAAAAGGTGTGAAAAATATGCAGAGCTTCAAAAGGTGTGAAATATATGAGGAGCATGAAACGGACTGAAAAATAGGAGGAGCATGAAGCCGTGTTCAAAAACATGAGAGCCTGAAAAGGTGTGAAAAATATGAAGAGCTTCAAAAGGTGTCAAAAATATGAGGAGCATGAAACGGTCTGAAAAATAGGAGGAGAATGAAGCGGTGTTGAAACACATGAAGAGCCTGAAAAAGTGTGAACAATATGAAGACCTTCAAAAGGTTCAAAAAAATGAGGAGCATGATACGGTCTGAAAAATAGGAGGAGCATGAAGCGGTGTTCAAAAACATGAAGAGCCTGAAAAGGTGTGAAATATATGAAGAGCTTCAAAAGGTGTGCAATACATGAGGACCATGAAACAACCTTAAAAACAGGACGAGCATGAAGCTGTGTTCAAAAACATCAGATTTTGAAAAGGTGTGAAAAATATGAAGAGCTTCAAAAGGTGTCAAAAATAGGAGGAGCATGAAGCGGTGTTCAAAAACATGACGAGCCTGAAAACGTGTGAAAAATATGAAGAACATCAAAAGGTGTCAAAAATATGAGGAGCATGAAACGGTCTGAAAATTAGGAGGAGCTAGAAGCGGTGTTGAAAAACCTGAAGAGCCTGAAAATGTGTGAAAAATATGAAAAGCTTCAAAAGTTGTGAAAAATATGAAGAGCTTCAAAAGGTGTCAAAAATGAGATGAGCATGAAACGGTCTGAAATATAGGAGGAGCATGAAGTGGTGTTGAAAAACATGAAGAGCTTGAAAATGTGTGAAATATTTGAAGAGCTTCAAAATGTGTCAGAAATGAGAGGAGCATGAAACGGTCTGAAAAATAGGAGGAGCATGAAGCGGTGTTGAAAAACATGAAGAGCCTGAAAAGATGTGAAAAATATGAAGAGCTTCAAAATGTGTCAAAAATATGAGGAGCATGAAATAGTCTGAAATATAGGAGGAGCATGAAACGGTGTTCAAAAACATGAAGAGCCTGAAATGTTGTGAAAAATATGAAGAGCTTCAAAAGGTGTGAAAAATATGAAGAGCTTCAAAATGTGTGAAAAATATGAGGAGCTTCAAAAGGTGTCAAAAATATGAGGAGCATGAAACGGTCTGAAAAAAGGGGAAGCATGAAACGGTGTTGAAAAACATGAAGAGCCTGAAAAGGTGTGAAAATTATGAAGAGCTTCCAAAGGTGTGAAATAAATGAGGGGCATGAAACGGTCTGATAATTAGGAGGAGAATGAAGCGGTGTTGAAAAACATGAAGAGCCTGAAAAGGTGTGAAAAATATGAAGAGCTTCAAATCGTGTCAAAAATATGAGGAGCATGAAACGGTCTGAAATATAGGAGGAGCATGAAGCGGTGTTCAAAACCATGAAGAGCCTGAAAAGTTGTGAAAAATATGAAGAGCTTCAAAATGTGTCAAAAATATGAGGAGGATGAAAAGGTCTGAAAAATAGGAGGAGCATGAAGCGGTGTTCAAAACATGAAGTGCCTGAAAAGTTGTGAAAAATATGAAGAGCTTCAAAAGGTGTCAAATATATGAGGAGCATGAAACGGTCTGAAAAATAGGAGGAGCATGAAACGGTGTTGAAAAACATGAAGAGCTTCAAAAGGTGTGAAACATATGAAGAGCTTCAAAAGGTGTAAAAAAAGAGATGAGTATGAAACAGTCTGAAATATACGAGAAGCATGTAGTGGTGTTGAAAACCATGAAGAGCCTGAAATGGTGTGAAATATACGAAGAGCTGTAAAAGGTCTCAAAAATATGAGGAGCATGAAACAGTGTGAAAAATAGTAGCAGCATGAAGCGGTGTTGAAAAACATGAAGAGCATGAAAAGGTGTGAAAAATATGAAGAGCTTCAAAAGGTGTGAAATAAATGAGGAGGATGAAACGGTCTGAAAAATAGGAGGAGCATGAAGCAGTGTTGAAAAACATGAAGAGCCTGAAAAGGTGTGAAAAATATGAAGAGCTTCAAAAGGTGTGAAAATTATGAGGAGCAGGAAACGGTCTGAAAGATAGGAGGATCATGAAGCGGTGTGGAAAAACATGAAGAGCCTGAAAAGGTGTGAAAAATATGAAGAGCTTCAAAAGGTGTGAAATGCATGAGGAGCTTGAAACGGTCTGAAAAATAAGAGGAGCATGAAGCGGTGTTGAAAAACATGAAGAGCCTGTAAAGGTGTGAAATATATGAAGACTTTCAAAAGGTGTGAAAAATATGAAGAGCTTCAAAGGTGTCAAAAATGAGATGAGCATGAAACGGTCTGAAAAATAGGAGCATAATGAAGCGATGTTCAAAAATATGAAGAGCCTGAAAAGTTGTGAAAAATATGAAAAGCTTCAAAAGGTGTTAAAAATGAAACGAGCATGAAACGGTCTGAAAAATAGGAGGATCAAGAAACGGTGTTGAAAAACATGAAGAGCCTGAATACGTGTAAAATATGAAGAGCTACAAAAGGTGTCAAAAATATGAGGAGCATGAAACGGTCTGAAAAATAGGAGGAGAATGAAGCTGTGTTGAAAAACAAGAAGAGACTGAAAAGGTGTGAAATATATGAATAGCTTCAAAAGGTGTAACAAATATGAGGACCATGAAACAGTTTGAAAAATAGGAATAGCATGAAACGGTGTTCAAAAACATGAAGAGCCTGAAAAGGTGTGAAAAATATGAAGAGCTTCAAAACGTGTCAAATATATGAGGAGCATGAAACGGTCTGAAAAATAGGAGGAGCATGAAGCGGTGTTGAAAAACATGAAGAGCCTGAAAAGGTGTGAAAAATATTAAGAGCTTCAAAAGGTGTGAAATATATGAAGAACTTCAAAAGGTGTCAAAAATCGAAGAGCAGGAAATGGTCTGAAAAACAGGAGGAGCATGAAGTGGTGTTAAAAACATGAAGAGCCTGAAAAGGTGTGAAATATATGAAGAGCCTCAAAAGGTGTCAAAAATATGAGGAGAATGAAGCGGTCTGAAAAATAGGAGGAGCATGAAGTGGTGTTGAGAAACATGAAGAGTCTGAAAAAGTGTGAAAAATATGAAGAGCTTCAAAAGGAGTCAAAAATATGAGGATCATGAAACGGTCTGAAAAAATAGGAGGAGCATGAAGCGGTGTTCAAAAACATGAAGAGCCTGAAAAGGTGTGAAAAATATGAAGAGCTTCAAAAGGTGTCAAAAATATGAGGAGCATGAAACGGTCTGAAAAATAGGAGGAGTATGAAGCGATGATCAAAAATATGAGGAGCCTGAAAATGTGTGAAAAATATGAAGACCTTCAAAAGGTGTGAAATACACGAGGAGCATGAAACGGTCTGAATAATAGGAGAAGCATGAAGTGGTGTGGAAAAACATGAAGAGCCTGAAAAGGTGTGAAAAATATGAAGAGCTTCAAAAGGTGTGAAATACATGAGGATCATGAAACGGTCTGAAAAATAGGAGGAGCATGAAACGGTGTTCAAAAAGAGGAAGAACCTGAAAATTTGTGAAAAATATCACAGCTTCAAAAGGTGTCAAAAATATGAGGAGAATGAAAGCGTCTCAAAAATAGGAGGAGCATGAAGCTGTGTTGAAAAACATGAAGAGCCTGAAAAGGTTTGAAAAATATGAAGAGCTTCTAAAGGTATGAAAAATATGAGGAGCATGAAACGGTCTGAAAAATGGGAGGAGCATGAAGTTGTGTTGAAAAACATGAAGACCCTGAAGGTGTGAAAAATATGAAGAGCTTCAAAAGGTGTCAAAAATACGAGGAGCATGAAACGGTCTGAAAAATAGGAGGATCATGAAGCGGGGTTCAAAAATATGGAAAACCTGAAAAGGTGTGAAAAATATGAAGAGTTTCAAAAAGTGTCAAAAATATGAGAAGCAAGAAACGGTCTGAAATATAGGAGGAGCATGAAGCGGTGTTCAAAAACATGAAGAGCCTGAAAAGGTGTGAAAAATATGAAGAGCTTCAAAAGGTGTGAAATACATGAGGAGCATGAAACGGGCTGAAAAATAGGAGAAGCATGAAGTGGTGTGGAAAAACATGAAGAGCCTGAAAAGGTGTGAAAAATACGAAGAGCTTCAAAAGGTGTGAAATACATGAGGAGCATGAAACTCTCTGAAAAATAAGAGGATCATGAAGCGGGGTTCAAAAACATGAGGAGCCTGAAAATTCGTGAAAAATATGAAACGCTTCAAAAGCTGTCAAAATGAGATGAGCATGAGATGTTCTTAAAAATAGGAGGATCATAAAACGGTGCTGAAAAACATGAAGAGCCTGAAAATGTGTGAAAAATATGAAGAGCTTCAAAAGGTGTCAAAAATATGAGGAGCATGAAACGGTCTGAAAAATAGGAGGAGCATGAAGCGGTGTTGAACAACTTGAAGAGCCTGAAAACGTGTGAAAAATATGAAGAGCATCAAAAGGTGTGAAAAATATGAAGAGCTTCAAAAGGTGTAAAAAATGAGATGAGCAATAAACGGTCTGAAAAATAGGAGGAGCATGAAGCGGTGTTGAAAAACATGAAGAGCCTGAATAAGTGTGAAAAAATATGAAGAGCTTCAAAAGGTGTGAAGAATATGAAGAGCTTCAAAAGGTATCAAAAATGAGATGAGCATGAAACGGTCTGAAAAATAGGAGGAGCATGAAGTGGTGTTGAAAAAGAAAGAAGAGCCTGAAAAGCTGTGAAATATATGAAGAGCTTCAAAAGGTGTCAAAAATATGAGGAGCATGAAACGGTCTGAAATATAGGAGGAGCATGAAGCGGTGTTGAAAAACATGAAGAGCGTGAAAAGCTGTGAAAAATATGAAGAGCTTCTAAATGTGTCAAAAATATGAGGAGCATGAAACGGTCTGAATAATAGGAGGAGCATGAAGCGGTGTTCAAAAACCTGAGGAGCGTGAAAAGGTGTGAAAAATATGAAGAGCTTCAAAAGGTGTCAAAAATATGAGGAGCATGAAACGGTCTGAATAATAGGAGGAGCATGAAGCGGTGTTGAAAAACATGAAGAGCCCGAAAACGTGTGAAAAAATATGAAGAGCTTCAAAAGGTGTGAAAAATATGAAGAGATTCAAAAGGTGTCAAAAATGCGATGCGCATGAAACGGTCTGAAAAATAGGAGGAGCATGAAGTCTTGTTGAAAAAAAAGAAGAGCCTGAAAAGGTGTGAAATATACGAAGAGCTTCAAAAGGTGTAACAAATATGACGACCATGAAACGGTTTGAAAAATAGGAAGAGCATGAAACGGTGTTCAAAAACATGAAGAGCCTGAAAAGGTGTGAAAAATATGAAGAGCTTCAAAAGGTGTCAAAAATATGAAGAGCATGAAACGGTCTGAAAAATAGGAGGATCATGAAGCGGTGTTCAAAAACATGAAGAGCTTGAAAAGGTGTGAAAAATATGAAGAGCTTCAAAAGGTGTCAAAAATATGAGGAGCATGAAACGGTCTGAAAAATAGGAGGAGCCTGAAACTGTGATCAAAAACTTGAAGAGCCTGAAAAGGTGTGAAAAATAGGAAGAGCTTCAAAAGGTGTAAAATACATGAGGAGCAGGAAACTCTCTGAAAAATAGGAGGAGCATGAAGATGTGCTCAAAAACATGAAGAGCCTGAAAAGTTGTGAAAAATATGAAGAGCTTCAAAAGTTGTGAAAAATATAAAGATCTTGAAATGGTCTGAAAAATAGGAGGATCAAGAAACGGTCTTGAAAAACATGAAGAGCCTGAATACGTGTAAAATATGAAGAGCTGCAAAAGGTGTCAAAAATATGAGGAGCATGAAACGGTCTGAAAAATAGGAGGAGCATGAAATGCTGATCAAACACATGAAGGGACTGAAAAGTTTTGAAAAATATAAAGAGCTTCAAAAGGTGTCAAAAATATGAGGAGCATGAAACGGTCTGAAAAATAGGAGAGGCATGAAGTTGTGTTGAAAAACATGAAGAGCCTGAAAAGGTGTGAAATATATGAATTGCTTCAAAAGGTGTAACAAATATGAGGACCATAAAACGGTTTGAAAAATAGGAAGAGCATGAAACGGTGTTCAAAAACATGAAGAGCCTGAATACGTGTAAAATATGAAGAGCTTCAAAAGGTGTGAAAAATATGAAGACATTCAAAGGTGTCAAAATTATGAGGAGCAAGAAACGGTCTGAAAATAGGAAGAGCATGATACGGTGTTGAAAATCATGAAGAGCCTGAATACGTGTAAAATATGAAGTGCTACAAAAGGTGTCAAAAATATGAGGAGCGTGAAACGGTCTGAAAAATAGGAGAAGCATGAAGTGGTGTTGAAAAACATGAAGAGCTTGAAAAAGTGTGAAATATATGAAGAGCTTCAAAAGGTGTGAAAAATATGAAGAGCTTCAAAAGGTGTCAAAAATATGAGGAGCATGAAACGGTCTGAAAAATAGGAGGAGCATGAAGCGGTGTTCAAAAATATGAAGAGCCTGAAAATTTGTGAAAACTATGAAGCACTTCAGAAGGTGTCAAAAATGAGATGAGCATGAAACGGTCTGAAAAATAGGAGGACCATGAAGTGGTGTTGAAAAACATTAAGAGCCTGAAAATGTGTGAAATATCTGAAGAGCTTCAAAAGATTTCAGAAATGAGAGGAGCATGAAACGGTCTGAAAAATAGGAGGAGCATAAAGCGGTGTTGAAAAACATGAAGAGCCTGAAAAGGTGTGAAAAATATGAATAGTTTCAAAAGATGTGAAAAATATGAAGAACTTCAAAAGCTGTCAAAAATGAGATGAGCATGAAACGGTCTGAGAAATAGGAGGAGCAGGAAACCGTGTTCAAAAACATGAAGAGCCAGAAAAGGTGTGAAAAATATGAAGAGCTTCAAAAGGTGTTAAAAATAGGAGGAACATGAAGCGGTGTTCAAAAACATGAAGAGCCTGAAAAGTGTGAAAAATATGAAGAGCTTCAAAAGGTGTCAAAAATATGAGGAGCATGAAACGGTCTGTAAAATAGGAGGAGAATGAAGCTGTGTTGAAAAACAAGAAGAGACTGAAAAGGTGTGAAATATATGAATAGCTTCAAAAGGTGTCAAAAATATGAGGAGCATGAAACAGTTTGAAAAATAGGAATAGCATGAAACGGTGTTCAAAAACATGAAGAGGCTGAAAAGGTGTGAAAACATATGAGGAGCTTCAAAAAGTGTCAAAAATATGAGGAGCAAGAAACGGTCTGAAAAATATGAGGAGCATGAAGAGATGTTGAAGAAAATGAAGAGCCTGAAAAGGTGTGAAAAATATGAAGAGCTTCAAAAGGTGTGAAATACATGAGGAGCATGTAACTCTCTGAAAAATAGGAGGAGCATGAAGCGGTGCTCAAAAACATGAAGAGCCTGAAAAGTTGTGAAAAATATGAAGAGCTTCAAAAGGTGTCAAAAATATGAGGAGCATAAAACGGTCTGAAAAATAGGAGGAGCATGAAGCGGAGTTCAAATACATGAAGAGCCTGAAATGCTGTGAAAAATATGAAGAGCTTCAAAACTTGTGAAAAATATGAAGATCTTCTAAAGGTGTCAAAAATATGAGGAGCATGAAACGGTCTGAAAAATAGGAGAGGCATGAAGTTGTGTTGAAAAACATGAAGAGCCTGAAAAGTTGTGAAATATATGAATAGCTTCAAAAGGTGAAACAAATATGAGGACCAAGAAACGGTTTGAAAAATAGGAAGAGCATGAAACGGTGTTCAAAAACATGAAGAGCCTGAAAAGGTGTGAAAAATATGAAGAGCTTCAAAAGGTGTCAAAAATATGAAGAGCATGAAACGGTCTGAAAAATAGGAGGATCATGAAGCGGTGTTCAAAAACATGAAGAGCTTGAAAAGGTGTGAAAAATATGAAGAGCTTCAAAAGGTGTCAAAAATATGAGGAGCATGAAACGGTCTGAAAAATAGGAGGAGCATGAAGTGGTGTTGAAAAACATGAAGAGCCTGAAATGGTGTGAAATATATGAAGAGCTTCAAAATGTGTGAAAAATATGAGGAGCTTCAAAATGTGTCAAAAATATGAGGAGTAAGAAACGGTCTGAAAAATACGAGGAGCATGAAGAGGTGTTGAAGAAAATGAAGAGCCTGAAAAGGTGTGAAAAATATGAAGAGCTTCTAAAGGTGTCAAAAATATGAGGAGCATGAAGGTCTGAAAAATAGGAAGAGCATGAAGTGGTGTTGAAAAACATGAACAGCCTGAAAAGTGTGAAAAATATGAAGAGCTTCAAAAGGTGTCAAAAATATGAGGAGCATGAAACGGTCTGAAAAATAGGAGGAGCACGAAGCGGTGTTGAAAAACATGAAGAGCCTGAACACGTGTGAAAAAATATGAAGAGCTTCAAAAGGTGTGAAGAATATGAAGAGCTTCAAAAGGTGTCAAAAATGAGGTGAGCATGAAACGGTCTGAAAAATAGGAGGAGCATGAAGTGGTGTTGAAAAAAAAAGAAGAGCCTGAAAACTGTGAAATATATGAAGAGTTTCAAAAGGTGTCAAAAATATGAGGAGCATGAAACGGTCTGAAATATAGGAGGAGCATGAAGCGGTGTTGAAAAACATGAAGAGCGTGAAAAGGTGTGAAAAATATGAAGAGCTTCTAAAGGTGTCAAAAATATGAGGAGCATGAAACGGTCTGAAAAATAGGAGGAGCATGAAGCGGTGTTCAAAAATCTGAAGAGCGTGAAAAGGTGTGAAAAATATGAAGAGCTTCAAAAGGTGTCAAAAATATGAGGAGCATGAAACGGACTGAAAAATAGGAGGAGCATGAAGCGGTGTTCAAAAACCTGAAGAGCCTGAAAAGGTGTGAAAAATATGAAGAGCTTCAAAAGATGTGAAAATTATGAGGAGCATGAAACGGTCTGAAAAATAGGAGGAGCATGAAGCGGTGTTCAAAAATCTGAAGAGCGTGAAAAGGTGTGAAAAATATGAAGAGCTTCTAAAGGTGTCAAAAATATGAGGAGCATGAAACGGACTGAAAAATAGGAGGAGCATGAAGCGGTGTTCAAAAACCTGAAGAGCCTGAAAAGGTGTGAAAAATATGAAGAGCTTCAAAAGATGTGAAAATTATGAGGAGCATGAAACGGTGTGAAAAATAGGAGGTGCATTAAACATTGATCAAAAACATGAAGAGCCTGAAAAGGTGTGAAAAATATGAAGAGCTGCAAAAGGTGTGAAATACATGATGAGCATGAAACGGGCTGAAAAATAGGAGAAGCATGAAGTGGTGTGGAAAAACTTGAAGAGCCTGAAAAGGTGTGAAAAATATGAAGAGCTTCAAAAGGTGTGAAATACATGAGGAGCATGAAACTCTCTGAAAAATAGGAGGAGCATGAAGCGGTGCTCAAAAACCTGAAGAGCCTGAAAAGTTGTGAAAAATATGAAGAGCTTCAAAAGATGTCAAAAATATGAGGAGCATAAAACGGTCTGAAAAATAGGAGGAGCATGAAGCGGAGTTCAAATACATGAAGAGCCTGAAAAGCTGTGAAAAATATGAAGAGCTTCAAAAGGTGTCAAAAATATGAGGAGCATGAAAAGGTCTGAAAAATAGGACGAGCATGAAGCGGTGTAGAAAAACATGAAGAGCCTGAACAGGTGTGAAAAATATGAAGAGCTTCAAAAGTTGTGAAAAATATGAAGAGCTTCAAAAGGTGTCAAAAAAAAGAGGAGCATGAAACGGTCTGAAAAATAGGAGGAGCCTGAAACTGTGATCAAAAACTTGAAGAGCCTGAAAAGGTGTGAAAAATAGGAAGAGCTTCAAAAGGTGTAAAATACATGAGGAGGATGAAACTTTCTGAAAAATAGGAGGAGCATGAAGATGTGCTCAAAAACATGAAGAACCTGAAAAGTGGTGAAAAACATGAAGAGCTTCAAAAGGTGTCAAAAATAGGAGGAGGATAAAACGGTCTGAAAAATAGGAGGAGCATGAAGCGGAGTTCAAATACATGAAGAGCCTGAAATGCTGTGAAAAATATGAATACCTTCAAAAGGTGTCAAAAATATGAGGAGCATGAAAAGGTCTGAAAAATAGGACGAGCATGAATCGGTGTTGAAAAACATGAAGAGCCTGAAAAGGTGTGAAAAATATGAAGAGCTTCAAAAATTGTGAAAAATATAAAGAGCTTGAAACGGTCTGCAAAATAGGAGGATCAAGAAACGGTGTTGAAAAACATGAAGAGACTGAATACGTGTAAAATATGAAGAGCTACAAAAGGTGTCAAAAATATGAGGAGCATGAAACGGTCTGAAAAATAGGAGGAGCATGAAGCTGTGTTGAAAAACAAGAAGAGCCTGAAAAGGTGTGAAATATATGAATAGCTTCAAAAGGTGTAACAAATATGAGGACCATGAAACAGTTTGAAAATAGTAATAGCATGAAACGGTGTTCAAAAACATGAAGAGCCTGAAAAGGTGTGAAAAATATGAAGAGCTTCAAAAGGTGTCAAAAATATAGGGAGCATGAAACGGTCTGAAAAATAGGAGGAGCATGAAGCGGTGTTGAAAAACATGAAGAGCGTAAAAAGGTGTGAAAAATATGAAGAGCTTCTAAAGGTATCAAAAATATGAGGAGGATGAAACGGTCTGAAAAATAGGAGGAGCATGAAGCGGTGTTCAAAAACCTGAAGAGCCTGAAAAGGTGTGAAAAATATGAAGAGCTGCAAAAGGTGTGAAATACATGATGAGCATGAAACGGGCTGAAAAATAGGAGAAGCATGAAGGGGTGTTGAAAAACATGAAGAGCCTGAAAACGTGTGAAAAAATATGAAGAGCTTCAAAAGGTGTCAAAAATATGAGGAGCATGAAACGGTCTGAAAAATAGGAGAGGCATGAAGTTGTGTTGAAAAACAAGAAGAGCCTGAAAAGGTGTGACATATATGAATAGCTTCAAAAGGTGTAACAAATATGAGGACCATGAAACGGTTTGAAAAATAGGAAGAGCATGAAACGGTGTTCAAAAACATGAAGAGCTTGAAAAGGTGTGAAAAATATGAAGAGCTTCAAAAGGTGTCAAAAATATGAAGAGCATGAAACGGTCTGAAAAATAGGAGGATCATGAAGCGGTGTTCAAAAACATGAAGAGCTTGAAAAGGTGTGAAAAATATGAAGAGCTTCAAAAGGTGTCAAAAATATGAGGAGCATGAAACGGTCTGAAAAATAGGAGGAGCCTGAAACTGTGATCAAAAACTTGAAGAGCCTGCAAAGGTGTGAAAAATAGGAAGAGCTTCAAAAGGTGTAAAATACATGAGGAGCATGAAACTCTCTGAAAAATAGGAGGAGCATGAAGATGTGCTCAAAAACATGAAGAGCCTGAAAAGTTGTGAAAAATATGAAGAGCTTCAAAAAGTGTCAAAAATATGAGGAGGATAAAACCGTCTGAAAAATAGGAGGAGCATGAAGCGGAGTTCAAATACATGAAGAGCCTGAAATGCTGTGAAAAATATGAAGAGCTTCAAAAGGTGTCAAAAATATGAGAAGCATGAAACGGTCTGTAAAATAGGAGGAGGTTGAAGCTGTGTTGAAAAACAAGAAGAGACTAAAAAGGTGTGGAAAATATGAAGAGCTTCAAAAGGTGTCAAAAATATGAGGAGGATAAAACCGTCTGAAAAATAGGACGAGCATGAAGCGGTGTTGAAAAACATGAAGAGCCTGAAAAGGTGTGAAAAATATGAAGAGCTTGAAACGGTCTGAAAAATAGGAGGATCAAGAAACGGTGTTGAAAAACATGAAGAGCCTGAATACGTGTAAAATATGAAGAGCTACAAAAGGTGTCAAAAATATGAGGAGCATGAAACGGTCTGTAAAATAGGAGGAGGTTGAAGCTGTGTTGAAAAACAAGAAGAGACTGAAAAAATGTGGAAAATATGAAGAGCTTCAAAAGGTGTGAAAAATATGAAGAGCTTCAAAAGGTGTCAAAAATGAGATGAGCATGAAACGGTCTGACAAATAGGACGAGCATGAAGTGGTGTTGAAAAAAAGGAAGAGCCTGAAAAGATGTGAAAAATATGAAGAGCTTCAAAAGGTGTCAAAAATAGGAGGAGAATGAAACGGTTTGAAACATAGGTGGAGCATGAAGGGGTGTTCAAAAATATGAAGAGCCTGAAAAGGTGTGAAAAATATGAAGAGCTTCAAAAGGTGTCAAAAATATGAGGAGCATGAAATGGTCTGAAAAATAGGAGGAGCATGAAATGCTGATCAAACACATGAAGGGCCTGAAAAGTTTTGAAAAATATAAAGAGCTTCAAAAGGTGTGAAATACATTTGGACATGAAACGGTCTGAAAAATAGGAGGAGCATGAAATGCTGATCAAACACATGAAGGGCCTGAAAAGTTTTGAAAAATATAAAGAGCTTCAAAAGTTGTGAAATACATTTGGACATGAAACGGTCTGAAAAATAGGAGGAGCATGAGGCGGTTTTCAAATACATGAAGAGTCTGAAAAGTGTGAAAAATATGAAGAGCTTCAAAAGGTGTCAAAAATATGAGGAGCATGAAACGGTCTGAAAAATAGGAGGAGCATGAAGCGGTGTTCAAAAATATGAAGAGCCTGAAAATTTGTGAAAACTATGAAGCGCTTCAGAAGGTGTCAAAAATGAGATGAGCATGAAACGCTCTGAAAAATAGGAGGAGCATGAAGCGGTGTTCAAAAATATGAAGAGCCTGAAAATTTGTGAAAAATATGAAGAGTTTCAAAAGGTGTCAAAAATATGAGGAGCATGAAACGGTCTGAAAAATAGGAGGAGCATGAAGTGGTGTTGAAAAATATGAAGAGCCTGAAATGGTGTGAAATATATGAAGAGCTTCAAAATGTGTGAAAAATATGAGGAGCTCCAAAAAGTGTCAAAAATATGAGGAGCATGAAGCTCTGAAAAACAGGAAGAGCATGAAGTGGTGTTGAAAAACATGAACAGCCTGAAAAATGTGAAAAATATGAAGAGCTTCAAAAAGAGTCAAAAATATGAGGAGCATGACACCGTCTGAAAAATAGGAGGAGCATGAAGCGGTGTTGAAAAACATGAAGAGCCTGAACACGTGTGAAAAAATATGAAGAGCTTCAAAAGGTGTGAAGAATATGAAGAGCTTCAAAAGGTGTCAAAAATGAGATGAGCATGAAACGGTCTGAAAAATAGGAGGAGCATGAAGTGGTGTTGAAAAAAAAAGAAGAGCCTGAAAAGCTGTGAAATATATGAAGAGTTTCAAAAGGTGTCAAAAATATGAGGAGCATGAAACGGTCTGAAAATAGGAGAAGCATGAAGTGGTGTTGAAAAACATGAAGAGCGTGAAAATGTGTGAAAAATACGAAGAGCTTCAAAAGGTGTGAGAAATATGAGAAGCATGATATGGTTTGAAAAATAGGATTAGCATGAAGCGGTGTTCAAAAACCTGAAGAGCCTGAAAAGTTGTGAAAAATATGAAAAGCTTCAAAAGGTGTCAAAAATGAGATGAGCATGAAACGGTCTGAAAAATAGGAGGTGCATGAATCGGTGTTGAAAAACATGAACAGCCTGAAAGGTGTGAGAAATATGAAGAGCTTCAAAAGGTGGGAAAAATATGAGGAGCATGACACGGTCTGAAAAATAGGAGGAGCATGAACCGGTGTTGAAAAACATGAAGAGCCTGAAAAGTTGTGAAAAATATGAAGAGCTTCAAAAGGTTTCAAAAATATGAGGAGCATGTAACGGTCTGAAAAATAGGAGGAGCATGAAACGGTGTTCAAAAACTTGAAGAGCATGAAAAGGTGTCAAAAATATGAAGAGCTTCAAATGGTGTCAAAAATATGAGGGGCATGAAACTGTCTGAAAAATAGGAGTAACATGAAGCAGTTTTCAAAAACATGTAGAGCCTGAAAAGGTGTGATAAAAATGAAGAGCTTCAAAAGGTGTCAAAAATATGAGGAGCATGAAACGGTCTGAACAATAGGAGGAGCATGAAATGGTGTTGAAATACATGAAGTGCCTGAAATGGTGTGAAAAATATGAAGAGCTTTAAAACGTGTCAAAATTATGAGGAGCATGGAACGGTCTGAAAAATAGGAGGAGCATGAAGCCGTGTTCAAAAACATGAGAGCCTGAAAAGGTGTGAAAAATATGAAGAACTTCAAAAGGTGTGAAATACATGAAGAGCATGAAACGGTCTGAAAAATAGGAGGAGCATGAAACGGTGTTCAAAAACTTGAAGAGCCTGAAAAGGTGTGAAAAATATGAAGAGCTTCAAAAGGTGTCAAAAATATGAGGAGCCTGTAACGGTCTGAAATATAGGAGGAGCATGAAACGGTGTTCAGAAACTTGAAGAGCCTGAAAAGGTGTGAAAAATGTGAAGAGCTTCAAAACGTGTCAAAAGTAAGAGGGGCATGAAAGGTTCTGAAAAATAGGAGGAATATGAAGCAGTGTTCAAAAACATGTAGAGCCTGGAAAGGTGTGAAAAATATGAAGAGCTTCAAAAGGTGTCAAAAATATGATGAGCATGAAAATGTTTGAAAATTAAGAGGAGCATGAAACGGTGTTGAAATACATGAAGAGCCTGAAATGGTGCGAAAAATATGAAGAACTTCAAAAGGTTGGAAAAATATGAAGAGCTTCAATAGGTGTCAAAATGAGATTAGCATGAAACGGTCTGAAAAATAGGAGGAGCATGAAGTGGTGTTGATAAACATGAAGAGCATGAAAACGTGTGAAAAATATGAAGAGCTTCAAAATGTGTGAAATACATGAGGAGCATGAAACGGTCTGAAAAATACGAGGAGCATGAATCGGTGTTCAAAACCATGAAGAGCCTGAAAAGGTGTGAAAAATATGAAGAGCTTCAAACGCTGCCAAAAATATGAGGAGCATGAAACGGTCTGAAAATAGTAGGAGCATGAAGCGGTGTTGAAAAAGATGAAGAGCCTGAAAACGTGTGAAAAATATGAAGAGCTTCAAAAGGTGTGAAATACATGAAGAGCATGAATCGGTCTACAAAATAGGAGGAGCATGAAACGGTTTTCAAAAACATGAAGAGCCTGAAAATGTGTGAAAAATATGAAGAGCTTCAAATGGTGTCAAAAATATGAGGAGCATGAATCGGTCTGAAAAATATGAGGAGCATGAAGGGGTGTTCAATAATAAGAAGAGCCTGAAAAGCTGTGAAATATATGAAGAGCTTCAAAAGGTGTCAAAATATGAGGAGCATGAAACGGTCTGAAAATAGGAGAAGCATGAAGTGGTGTTGAAAAACATGAAGAGCCTGAAAACGTGTGAAAAATATGAAGAGCTTCAAAAGGTGTGAAAAATATGAAGAACTTCAAAAGGTATCAAAAATGAGATGAGCATGAAACGGTCTGGAAAATAGGAGGAGAATGAAGTGGTGTTCAAAAAAAAGAAGAGCCTGAAAAGGTGTGAAACATATGAAGAACTTCAAAAGGTGTGAAAAATATGAAGAGCTTCAAAAGGTGTCAAAAATATGAGGAGCATGAAACGGTCTGAAAAATCGGAGGAGCATGAAGCGGTGTTGAAAAACATGAAGAGCTTCAAAAGGTGTGAAACATATGAAGAGCTTCAAAAGGTGAAAAAAAAACGAGATGAGTATGAAACAGTCTGAAATGTACGAGAAGCATGTAGTGGTGTTGAAAAACATGAAGAGACTGAAATGGTGTGAAATATACGAAGAGCTTTAAAAGGTGTCAAAAATATGAGGAGCATGAAACAGTGTGAAAAATAGTAGGAGCATGAAGCAGTGTTGAAAAACATGAAGAGCCTGAAAAGGTGTGAAAAATATGAAGAGCTTCACAAGGTGTGAAAATTATGAGGAGCAGGAAACGGTCTGAGAGATAGGAGGATCATGAAGCGGTGTGGAAAAACATGAAGAGCCTGAAAAGGTGTGAAAAATATGAAGAGCTTCAAAAGGTGTGAAATGCATGAGGAGCTTGAAACGGTCTGAAAAACAAGAGGAGCATGAAGCAGTGTTGAAAAACATGAAGAGCCTGAAAACGTGTGAAAAATATGAAGAGCTTCAAAAGGTGTGAAAAATATGAAGAGCTTCAAAAGGTGTCAAAAATGCGATGAGAATGAAATGGTCTGAATAATAGGAGGAACATGAAGTGGTGTTGAAAAACATGAAGAACCTGAAAAGGTGTGAAAAATATGAAGAGCTTCAAAAGGTGTCAAAAATATGAGGAGCATGGAACGGTCTGAAAATTAGGAGGATCATGAAAAGGTGTTCAAAAACATGAAGAGCCTGAAAAGGTGTGTAAAATATGCAGAGCTTCAAAAGGTGTGAAATATATGAGGAGCATGAAACGGACTGAAAAATAGGAGGAGCATGAAGCTCTGTTCAAAAACATGAGAGCCTGAAAAGGTGTGAAAAATATGAAGAGCTTCAAAAGGTGTCAAAAATATGAGGAGCATGAAGCAGTCTGAAAAATAGGAGGAGCATGAAGCGGTCTGAAAAATAGGAGGAGCATGAAGCGGTCTGAAAAATAGGAGGAGCATGAAGCGGTGTTCAAAAACATGAAGAGCCTGAAAAGGTGTGAAATATATGAAGAGCTTCAAAAGGTGTGCAATACATGAGGACCATGAAACAACCTTAAAAACAGGACGAGCATGAAGCTGTGTTCCAAAACATGAGATTTTGAAAAGGTGTGAAAAATATGAAGAGCTTCAAAAGGTGTCAAAAATAGGAGGAGCATGAAGCGGTGTTCAAAAACATGAAGAGCCTGAAAAGGTGTGAAAAATATGAAGAACATCAAAAGGTGTCAAAAATATGAGGAGCATGAAACGGTCTGAAAATTAGGAGGAGCTAGAAGCGGTGTTGAAAAACCTGAAGAGCCTGAAAATGTGTGAAAAATATGAAAAGCTTCAAAAGTTGTGAAAAATATGAACAGCTTCAAAAGGTGTCAAAAATGAGATGAGCATGAAACGGTCTGAAATATAGGAGGAGCATGAAGTGGTGTTGAAAATCATGAAGAGCCTGAAAATGTGTGAAATATTTGAAGAGCTTCAAAATGTGTCAGAAATGAGAGGAGCATGAAACGGTCTGAAAAATAGGAGGAGCATGAAGCGGTGTTGAAAAACATGAAGAGCCTGAAAAGATGTGAAAAATATGAAGAGCTTCAAAATGTGTCAAAAATATGAGGAGCATGAAATAGTCTGAAATATAGGAGGAGCATGAAACGGTGTTCAAAAACATGAAGAGCCTGAAATGTTGTGAAAAATATGAAGAGCTTCAAAAGGTGTGAAAAATATGAAGAGCTTCAAAATGTGTGAAATATATGAGGAGCTTCAAAAGGTGTCAAAAATATGAGAAGCATGAAACGATCGAAAATTGGAGGAGCATGAAGAGGTTTGAAAAACATGAAGAGCCTGAAAAGGTGTGAAAAATATGAAGAGCTTCAAAAGGTGTGAAATGCATGAGGAGCTTGAAACGGTCTGAAAAACAAGAGGAGCATGAAGCAGTGTTGAAAAACATGAAGAGCCTGAAAACGTGTGAAAAATATGAAGAGCTTCAAAAGGTGTGAAAAATATGAAGAGCTTCAAAAGGTGTCAAAAATGCGATGAGAATGAAATGGTCTGAATAATAGGAGGAACATGAAGTGGTGTTGAAAAACATGAAGAACCTGAAAAGGTGTGAAAAATATGAAGAGCTTCACAAGGTGTGAAAAATATGAAGAGCTTCAAAAAGTGTGAAAAATATGAAGAGCTTCAAAAGGTGTCAAAAATATGAGAAGCATGAAACGATCGAAAATTGGAGGAGCATGAAGAGGTTTGAAAAACTTGAAGAGCCTGAAAAGGTGTGAAAAATATGAAGAGCTTCAAAAGGTGTCAAAATTATGAGGAGCATGAAACGGTGTTCAAAAACATGAATAGCCTGAAAAGGTGTGAAAAATATGAAGAGCTTCAAAAGGTGTGAAAAATATGAAGAGCTTCAAAAGGTGTGAAAAATATGAAGAGCTTCAAAATGTGTGAAATACATGAGGAGCATGAAACGGTCAGAAAAATAGGAGGAGCATGAAGCAGTGTTGAAAAACATGAAGAACCTGAAAAGTTGTGAAAAATATGAAGAGCTTCAAAGTGTATGAAATACATGACGAGCATGAAACGGTGTGAAAAATAGGAGGAGCATGAAGCGGTGTTGAAAAACATGAAGAGACTTAAAATGTGTGAAATATATGAAGAGCTTCAAAAAGTGTGAAAAATATGAAGAGACTCAAAGGTGTCAAAAATATGAGGAGCAAGAAACGGACTGAAAATAGGAGGAGCAAGAAACCGTGTTCAAAAACATGAAGAGCCTGAAAAGGTGTGAAAAATATGAAGAGCTTCAAAAGGTATCAAAAATATGAGGAGCATGAAACGGTCTGAAAAATAGGAGGAGCGTTGTAGCGTTGGACAAAAATTTGAAGAGCCTGAAATGGTGTGAAATATATGAAGAGCTTCAAAAGCTGTGAAATACATGAGGAGCATGAAACGGTCTGAAAAATAGGAGGAGCATGAAGCGGTGTTGAAAAACATGAAGAGCCTGAAAATGTGTGAAAAATATGATGAGCTTCACAAAATGTGTAAAATATGAGGAGCATGAAACTGTCTGAAAAATAGGAGGAGCATGAAGCCGTCTTGAAAAACATGAAGAGCCTGAAAGGGTGTAAAAAATATGAAGAGCTTCAAAAGTTTGGAAATACATGAGGAGCATGAAATGGTCTGAAAAATAGGAGGAGCATGAAGCGGTGTTTAAAAACATGAAGAGCCTGAAAAGGTGGGTAAAATATGAAGAGCTTCAAAAGGTGTCAAAAATATGAGGAGCATGAAACGGTCTGAAAAATAGGAGGAGCATTAAACGGTGTTCAAAAACATGAAGAGCGTGAAATGGTGTGAAAAATATGAAGAGCTTCAAAAGGTTGGAAATACATGTGGAGCATGAAACGGTCTGAAAAATAGGAGGAGCATGAAGCGGTGTTGAAAAACATGAACAGCTGAAAAGGTGGGTAAAATATGAAGAGCTTTAAAAGGTGTCAAAAATATGAAGAGCATGAAACGGTCTGAAAAATAGGAGGAGCAAGAAACGGAGTTCAAAAACATGAAGAGCCAGAAAAGGTGTGAAAAATATGAAGAGCTTCAAATGTTGTCAAAAATATGAGGAGCATGAATGGTCTGAAAAATAGGAGGAGCATGAAGCGGTGTTCAGAAACATGAAGAGCGTGAAATGGTGTGAAAAATATGAAGAGCTTGAAAAGGTGTGAAAATTATGAGGAGCATGAAACGTTCTGAAAAATAGGAGGAGCATGAAACGGTCTGAAAAATGGGAGGAGCATGAAGCGGTGTTGACAAACATGAAGAGCCTGGAAACGTGTGAAAAACATGAAGAGCTTAAAATTTGTGAGAAATATGAAGAGCTTTAAAAGGTGTCAAAAATGAGACGAGCATGAAACGGTCTGGAAAGTACGACGAGCATGAAGCGGTGTTGAAAAACATGAAGAGCCAGAAAAGGTGTGAAAAATATGAAGAGCTTTAAAAAGAGTCAAAAATATGAAGAGCATGAAACGGTCTGAAAAATAGGAGGAGCATGAAGTGGTGTGAAACACATGAAGAGCCTAAAAAGGTGTGAAAAATATGAAGAGCTTAAAAAGGTTGGAAATACATGGAGAGCATGAAACGTTCTGAAAAATAAGAGGAGCATGAAGCCTGTTGAAAAATATGAAGAGCCTGAAAAGGTGGGTAAAATATGAAGAGCTTCAAAAGGTGTCAAAAATATGAGGAGCATGAAACGGTCTGAAAAATAGGAGGAGCATTAAACGGTGTTCAAAAACATGAAGAGCCTGAAATGGTGTGAAAAATATGAAGAGCTTCAAAAGGTGTGAAAACTATGAGGAGCGTTAAACGGTCTGAAAAATAGGTGGAGCATGAAGCGGTGTTGAAAAACATGAAGAGCCTGAAAAGGTGGGTAAAATATGAAGAACTTCAAAACGAGTCAAAAATATGAGGAGCATGAAACGGTCTGAAAAACAGGAGGATCATGAAGCCGTGTTGAAAAACATGGGGAGCTGGAAAAGGTGTGAAAAATATGAACAGCTTCAAAAGGTGTCAAAAATATGAGGAGCATGAAACGGTCTGAAAAATAGGAGGAGCATGAAATGGTCTGATAAATAGGAGGAGCATGAAGCGGTGTTGAAAAACATGAAGAGCATCAAAAGCTGTGAAGAATATGAAGAGCTTCAAAACGTGTCAAAAATATGAGGAGAAAGAAACGGTCTGAAAAATACGAGGAGCATGAAGCGGCATTGAAAAACATGAAAAGCCTGAAAAGGTGTGAAAAATATGAAGAGCTTCAAAAGGTGTCAAAAATATGAAGAGCATGATATGGTCTGAAAAATATGAGGAGCATGTAACTGTGTTCAAAAACATGAAGAGCCTGAAAAGGTGTGAAATATATGAAGAGCTTCAAAAGGTGTCAAAAATATGAAGAGCATGAAACTGTCTGAAAAATAGGAGGAGCATGAAATCGTCTGATAAATAGGAGGAGCATGAAGCGGTGTTGAAAAACATGAAGAGCCTGAAAAGGTGTGAAATATATGAAGAACTTAAAAGGAGTCAAAAATATGAGATGCATGAAACGGTCTGAAAAATAGAAGGAACATGAAGCGGTGTTGAAAAACGTGAAGATCCTGAAAAGGTGTGAAAAATATGAAGAGCTTTAAAAGGTGTCAAAAATATGAGGAGCATGAAACGGTCTGAAAAATAGGAGGAGCATGAAGCGGTGTTGAAAAACATGAAGAGCCTGAAAAGGTGTGAATAATATGAAGAGGTTCAAAAGGTGCCAAAATTATGAAGAGCATGAAACAGTATTAAAATTAGGAGGAGAATGAAGCGGTGTAGAAAAACATGAAGAGCCAGAAAAGGTGTGAAATATATGAAGCTTCAAAAGGTGTCAAAAATATGAAGTGCATGAAACGGTCTGAAAAATAGGAGGAGCATGAAATGGTGTTGAAAAACATAAAGTCCTTGAAAGGTGTGAAAATTATGAAGAGCTTCATAAGGTGTCAAAAATATGAAGTGCATGAAAAGGTCTGAAAATTAGGAGGAGCATGAAACGGTGTTCAAAAACATGAAGAGCCTAAAAACGTTTGAAAAATATGAAGAGCTTCAAAGGTGTAATGTAAAAATTATGAGGAGCAAGAAACGGTCTGAAAAATAGGAGGATCCTGAAAAGGTGTTGAAAATCATGAAGAGCCTGAAAACGTGTGAAGAATAAGAAGAGCTGCAAAAGGCGTCAAAATTATGAGGAGCATGAAACGGTCTGAAAATTAGAAGAAGCATGAAACGTTGTTGAAAAATATGAAGACCATGAAAGGGTGTGAAAAACATGAAGAGCTTAAAAAGGTGTCAAAAGTATGAGGAGCATGAAACGGTCAAAAAATAGGAGGAGCATGAGACGTTGATGATAAACATGAAGAGCATGAAAAGGTGTTAAAAATATGAAGAGCTTAAAAAGGTGTCAAAAATATGAGGAGCAAGAAACGGTGTTGAAACACATGAAGAGCCTGAAAAGGTGTGAAAAATATGAAGAGCTTCAAAAGGTGTCAAAAATATGAGGACCATAAAACGATCTGAAAAATATGAGGAGCCTGAAACGGTCTGAAAAATAGGAGGAGCATGAAACGGATTTGAAAAACATGAAGAGCATGGAAAGGTGTGAAAAATATGAAGAGCTTCAAAAGGTGTCAAAATATGAGGAGCCTGAAACGGTCTGAAAAATAGGAGGAGCATGAAACGGTGTTGAAAAACATGAAGAGCATGGAAAGGTGTGAAAAACTTGAAGAGCTTCAAAAGGTGTCAAAATATGAGGAACATGAAACGGTCTGAAATATAGCAGGAGCAAGAAAAGGTGTTAAAAAACATGAAGAACTTGAAAAGGTGTGAAACATATGAGGAGCATGAAAAGGTTTGAAAAATAGGAGGATCATGAAGCGGTGTTGAAAAACATGAAGAGCCTGAAGGTGTGAAATATATGAAGAGCTTCAAAAGGTGTCAAAAAATGAGGAGCATGAAACGGTCTGAAAAACAGGAGGAGCATTAAGCGGTGTTGAAAAAAATGAAGAGCCTGAAAAGGTGTGAAAAATATGAAGAGCTTCAAAAGGTGTCAAATATATGAGGAGCATGAAACGGTCTTAAAAAGTAGGAGAAGCATGAAGTGTTGTTGAAAAACATGAAGAGCCTGAAAAGGTGTGAAAAATATGAAGAGCTTCAAAAGGTATCAAAAATATGAGGAGCATGAAACGGTCTGAAAAATAGGAGGAGCATGAAGCGGTGTTCTAAAACATGAAGAGCATGGAAAGGTCTGAATAATATAAAGAGCGTCAAAAGGTGTAAAAATATGAGGAGCACGAAACGGTCTGAAAAATAGAAGGAGCCTGAAAAGGTGTTGAAAATCATGAAGAGCCTGAAAAGTTGTGAAGTATAAGAAGAGCTGCAAAAGGCGTCAAAATTATGAGGAGCATGAAACGGTCTGAAAATTAGAAGAAGCATGAAACGGTGTTGAAAAATATAAAGACCATGAAAGGGTGTGAAAAACATGAAGAGCTTCATAAGGTGTCAAAAATATTAGGAGCATGAAACTGTCTCAATAATATGAGAAGCATGAAGTGGTGTTGAAAAACGTGAAGAGCCTAAAAATGTGTGAAAGATATGAAGAGCTTCTAAAGGTGTGAAAAATATGAAGAGCTTCAAAAGATGTGAAAAATATGAGGAGCATGAACCGGTCTGAAAAATAGGAGGAGCATGAAGCGGTTTTGAAAAGCATGAAGAGTCTGAAAAGGTGGGAAAAATATGAAGAGCTTCATAAGGTGTCAAAAATATTAGGAGCATGAAACTGTCTCAATAATATGAGAAGCATGAAGTGGTGTTGAAAAACGTGAAGAGCCTAAAAATGTGTGAAAGATATGAAGAGCTTCTAAAGGTGTGAAAAATATGAAGAGCTTCAAAAGGTGTCAAAAATGAGATGAGCATGAAACGGCCCGAAAAATAGGAGGAGCATGAAGTGGTGTTGAAAAACATGATGAGCCTGAAAAAGTGTGAAATATATGAAGAGCTTCAAAAGGTGTCAAAAATATGAAGAGCATGAAACGGTCTGAAAATTAGGAGGAGCATGAAGCGGTGTTGAAAAACATGAAGAGCCTGAAAAGGTGTGAAAAATATGAAGAGCTTCAAAAGGTGTCAAAAATATGAGGAGCATGAACAGTCTGGAAAATAGCAGGAGCATGAAGCGGTCTTGAAAACAATAAAGAGCCTGAAAAGGTGTGAAAAATAAGAAGAGCTTCAAAATGTTTCAAAATTATGAGGAGAATGAACGGTCTGAAAAATAGGCGGAGCATGAAGCGGTGTTGAAAAACATGAAGAGCCTGAAAAGGTGTGAAATATATGAAGACTTTCAAAAGGTGTGAAAAATATGAAGAGCTTCAAAGGTGTCAAAAATGAGATGAGCATGAAACGGTCTGAAAAATAGGAGCATCATGAAGCGATGTTCAAAAATATGAAGAGCCTGAAAAGTTGTGAAAAATATGAAAAGCTTCAAAAGGTGTTAAAAATGAAACGAGCATGAAACGGTCTGAAAAATAGGAGGATCAAGAAACGGTGTTGAAAAACATGAAGAGCCTGAATACGTGTAAAATATGAAGAGCTACAAAAGGTGTCAAAAATATGAGGAGCATGAAACGGTCTGAAAAATAGGAGGAGAATGAAGGTGTGTTGAAAAACAAGAAGAGACTGAAAAGGTGTGAAATATATGAATAGCTTCAAAAGGTGTAACAAATATGAGGACCATGAAACAGTTTGAAAAATAAGAATAGCATGAAACGGTGTTCAAAAACATGAAGAGCCTGAAAAGGTGTGAAAAATATGAAGAGCTTCAAAACGTGTCAAATATATGAGGAGCATGAAACGGTCTGAAAAATAGGAGGAGCATGAAGCGGTGTTGAAAAACATGAAGAGCCTGAAAAGGTGTGAAAAATATTAAGAGCTTCAAAAGGTGTGAAATATATGAAGAACTTCAAAAGGTGTTAAAAATCGAAGAGCAGGAAATGGTCTGAAAAACAGGAGGAGCATGAAGTGGTGTTAAAAACATGAAGAGCCTGAAAAGGTGTGAAATATATGAAGAGCTTCAAAAGGTGTCAAAAATATGAGGAGAATGAAACGGTCTGAAAAATAGGAGGAGCATGAAGTGGTGTTGAGAAACATGAAGAGTCTGAAAAAGTGTGAAAAATATGAAGAGCTTCAAAAGGAGTCAAAAATATGAGGATCATGAAACGGTCTGAAAAAATAGGAGGAGCATGAAGCGGTGTTCAAAAACATGAAGAGCCTGAAAAGGTGTGAAAAATATGAAGAGCTTCAAAAGGTGTGAAATACACGGGGAGCATGAAACGGTCTGAATAATAGGAGAAGCATGAAGTGGTGTGGAAAAACATGAAGAGCCTGAAAAGGTGTGAAAAATATGAAGAGCTTCAAAAGGTGTGAAATAGATGAGGATCATGAAACGGTCTGAAAAATAGGAGGAGCATGAAACGGTGTTCAAAAAGAGGAAGAACCTGAAAATTTGTGAAAAATATCACAGCTTCAAAAGGTGTCAAAAATATGAGGAGAATGAAACCGTCTCAAAAATAGGAGGAGCATGAAGCTGTGTTGAAAAACATGAAGAGCCTGAAAGGTTTGAAAAATATGAAGACCTTCTAAAGGTATGAAAAATATGAGGAGCATGAAACGGTCTGAAAAATGGGAGGAGCATGAAGTGGTGTTGAAAAACATGAAGACCCTGAAGGTGTGAAAAATATGAAGAGCTTCAAAAGGTGTCAAAAATACGAGGAGCAGGAAACGGTCTGAAAATAGGAGGATCATGAAGCGGGGTTCAAAAACATGGAAAACCTGAAAAGGTGTGAAAAATATGAAGAGTTTCAAAAAGTGTCAAAAATATGAGGAGCAAGAAACGGTCTGAAATATAGGAGGAGCATGAAGCGGTGTTCAAAAACATGAAGAGCCTGAAAAGGTGTGAAAAATATGAAGAGCTTCAAAAGGTGTGAAATACATGAGGAGCATGAAACGGGCTGAAAAATAGGAGAAGCATGAAGTGGTGTGGAAAAACATGAAGAGCCTGAAAAGGTGTGAAATATACGAAGAGCTTCAAAAGGTGTGAAATACATGAGGAGCATGAAACTCTCTGAAAAATAAGAGGATCATGAAGCGGGGTTCAAAAACATGAGGAGCCTGAAAATTTGTGAAAAATATGAAACGCTTCAAAAGCTGTGAAAATGAGATGAGCATGAGAAGTTCTTAAAAATAGGAGGATCATAAAACGGTGCTGAAAAACATGAAGAGCCTGAAAAAGTGTGAAAAATATGAAGAGCTTCAAAAGGTGTCAAATATGAGATGAGCATGAAACGGTCGGAAAAATAAGAGGAGCATGAAGCGGTGTTCAAAAACATGAAGAGCCTGAAAAGGTGTGAAAAATATGAAGAGCTTAAAAATGTGTCAAAAATATGAGGAGCATGAAACGGTCTGAAAAATAGGAGGAGCATGAAGTGGTGTTGAAAAAAATGAAAAGCCTTAAAAGGTGTGAAATATATGAAGAGCTTCAAAAGGTGTCAAAAATATGAGGAGAATGAAATGGTCTGCAAAATAGGAGAAGCATGAAATGGTGTTCAAAAACATGAGGAGCCTGAAAAGGTGTGAAAAACAAGAAGAGCCTGAAAAGGTGTGAAAAATATGAAGAGCTTCAAAAGGTGTCAAAAATATGAGGAGCATGAAACGGTCTGAAAAATAGGAGGAGCATGAAGCGGTGTTGAAAAACTTGAAGAGACTGAAAACGTGTGAAAAATATGAAGAGCATCTAAAGGTGTGAAAAATATGAAGAGCTTCAAAAGGTGTAAAAAATGAGATGAGCAATAAACCGTCTGAAAAATAGGAGGAGCATGAAGTGGTGTTGAAAAAAATGAAGAGCCTGAAAATGTGTGAAACATATGAAGAGCTTCAAAAGGTGTCAAAATTATGAGGAGCATTAAACGGCCTGAAAAATTGGAGGAGCATGAAGCGGTGTTCAAAAATATGAGGAGCCTGAAAAGGTGTGAAAAATATGGAGAGCTTCAAAAGGTGTCAAAATTATGAGGAGCATTAAACGGTCTGAAAAATAGGAGGAGCATGAAACGGTGATCAAAAACATGAAGAGCCGGAAAAGGTGTGAAAAATATGAAGAGCTTCAAAAGGTGTGAAACACATGAGGAGTTTGAAACGGGCTGAAAAATAGGAGAAGCATGAAGTGGTGTGGAAAAATATGAAGAGCCTGAAAAGGTGTGGAAAATATGAAGAGCTTCAAAAGGTGAAATACATGAGGAGCATGAAACTCTCTGAAAAATAGAAGGAGCCTGAAGCGGTGTTCAAAAACATGAAGTGCCTGAAAAGGTGTGAAAAATATGAAGAGCTTCAAACGGTGTCAAAAATATGAGGAGCATGAAACGGTCTGAAAAAAAGGAGGAGCATGAAGCGGTGTTCAAAAACATGAAGAGCCTGAAAAGGTCTGAATAATATGAAGAGCTTGAAAAGGTGTGAAATATATGAAGAGCTTCAAAAGATGTTAAAAATGAGATGAGCATGAAACGGTGTGAAAAATAGGAGGAGCATGAAGCGGTGTTGAAAAACATGAAGAGCCTCAAAACGTGTGAAAAAATATGAAGAGCTTCAAAATGTGTGAAAAATATGAAGAGATTCAAAAGGTGTCAAAAATGCGATGCGCATGAAACGGTCTGAAAAATAGGAGGAGCATGAAGTCTTGTTGAAAAAAAAGAAGAGCCTGAAAAGGTGTGAAATATATGAAGAGCTTCAAAAGGTGTCAAAATATGAAGAGCACGAAACGGTCTGAAAATTGGAGGAGCATGAAGCGGTGTTGAAAAACATGAAGAGCGTAAAAAGGTGTGAAAAATATGAAGAGCTTCAAAAGGTGTAACAAATATGAGGACCATGAAACGGTTTGAAAAATAGGAAGAGCATGAAACGGTGTTCAAAAACATGAAGAGCTTGAAAAGGTGTGAAAAATATGAAGAGCTTCAAAAGGTGTCAAAAATATGAAGAGCATGAAACGGTCTGAAAAATAGGAGGATCATGAAGCGGTGTTCAAAAACATGAACAGCTTGAAAAGGTGTGAAAAATATGAAGAGCTTCAAAAGGTGTCAAAAATATGAGGAGCATGAAACGGTCTGAAAAATAGGAGGAGCCTGAAACTGTGATTAAAAACTTGAAGAGCCTGCAAAGGTGTGAAAAATAGGAAGAGCTTCAAAAGGTGTAAAATACATGAGGAGCATGAAACTCTCTGAAAAATAGGAGGAGCACGAAGATGTGCTCAAAAACATTAAGAGCCTGAAAAGTTGTGAAAAATATGAAGAGCTTCAAAAGGTGTCAAAAATATGAGGAGGATAAAACCGTCTGAAAAATAGGAGGAGCATGAAGCGGAGTTCAAATACATGAAGAGCCTGAAATGCTGTGAAAAATATGAAGAGCTTCAAAAGGTGTCAAAAATATGAGGAGCATGAAACGGTCTGTAAAATAGGAGGAGGTTGAAGCTGTGTTGAAAAACAAGAAGAGACTAAAAAGGTGTGGAAAATATGAAGAGCTTCAAAAGGTGTCAAAAATATGAGGAGGATAAAACCGTCTGAAAAATAGGACGAGCATGAAGCGGTGTTGAAAAACATGAAGAGCCTGAAAAGGTGTGAAAAATATGAAGAGCTTGAAACGGTCTGAAAAATAGGAGGATCAAGAAACGGTGTTGAAAAACATGAAGAGCCTGAATACGTGTAAAATATGAAGAGCTACAAAAGGTGTCAAAAATATGAGGAGCATGAAACGGTCTGTAAAATAGGAGGAGGTTGAAGCTGTGTTGAAAAACAAGAAGAGACTGAAAAGGTGTGGAAAATATGAAGAGCTTCAAAGGTGTGAAAAATATGAAGAGCTTCAAAAGGTGTCAAAAATGAGTTGAGCATGAAACGGTCTGACAAATAGGACGAGCATGAAGTGGTGTTGAAAAAAAGGAAGAGCCTGAAAAGGTGTGAAATATATGAAGAGCTTCAAAAGGTGTCAAAAATAGGAGGAGAATGAAACGGTTTGAAACATAGGTGGAGCATGAAGGGGTGTTCAGAAATATGAAGAGCCTGAAAAGGTGTGAAAAATATGAAGAGCTTCAAAAGGTGTCAAAAATATGAGGAGCATGAAATGGTCTGAAAAATAGGAGGAGCATGAAATGCTGATCAAATACATGAAGGGCCTGAAGTTTTGAAAAATATAAAGAGCTTCAAAAGGTGTCAAAAATATGAGGAGCATAAAACGGTCTGAAAAATAGGAGGAGCATGAAGCGGAGTTCAAATACATGAAGAGCCTGAAATGCTGTGAAAAATATGAAGAGCTTCAAAAGGTGTCAAAAATATGAGGAGCATGAAAAGGTCTGAAAAATAGGACGAGCATGAAGCGGTGTAGAAAAACATGAAGAGCCTGAACAGGTGTGAAAAATATGAAGAGCTTCAAAAGTTGTGAAAAATATGAAGAGCTTCAAAAGGTGTCAAAAATATGAGGAGCATGAAACGGTCTGAAAAATAGGAGGAGCCTGAAACTGTGATCAAAAACTTGAAGAGCCTGAAAAGGTGTGAAAAATAGGAAGAGCTTCAAAAGGTGTAAAATACATGAGGAGCATGAAACTCTCTGAAAAATAGGAGGAGCATGAAGATGTGCTCAAAAACATGAAGAACCTGAAAAGTGGTGAAAAATATGAAGAGCTTCAAAAGGTGTCAAAAATATGAGGAGAATAAAACGGTCTGAAAAATAGGAGGAAAATGAAGCGGAGTTCAAATACATGAAGAGCCTGAAATGCTGTGAAAAATATGAAGACCTTCAAAAGGTGTCAAAAATATGAGGAGCATGAAAAGGTCTGAAAAATAGGACGAGCATGAAGCGGTGTTGAAAAACATGAAGAGCTTGAAAAGGTGTGAAAAATATGAAGAGCTTCAAAAGTTGTGAAAAATATAAAGAGCTTGAAACGGTCTGAAAAATAGGAGGATCAAGAAACGGTGTTGAAAAACATGAAGAGCCTGAATACGTGTAAAATATGAAGAGCTACAAAAGGTGTCAAAAATATGAGGAGCATGAAACGGTCTGAAAAATAGGAGGAGCATGAAATGCTGATCAAACACATGAAGGGCCTGAAAAGTTTTGAAAAATATAAAGAGCTTCAAAAGGTGTGAAATACATTTGGACATGAAACGGTCTGAAAAATAGGAGGAGCATGAAATGCTGATCAAACACATGAAGGGCCTGAAAAGTTTTGAAAAATATAAAGAGCTTCAAAAGGTGTGAAATACATTTGGACATGAAACGGTCTGAAAAATAGGAGGAGCATGAGGCGGTTTTCAAATACATGAAGAGCCTGAAAAGTGTGAAAAATATGAAGAGCTTCAAAAGGTGTCAAAAATATGAGGAGCATGAAACGGTCTGAAAAATAGGAGGAGCATGAAGCTGTGTTGAAAAACAAGAAGAGCCTGAAAAGGTGTGAAATATATGAATAGCTTCAAAAGGTGTAACAAATATGAGGACCATGAAACAGTTTGAAAAATAGTAATAGCATGAAACGGTGTTCAAAAACATGAAGAGCCTGAAAAGGTGTGAAAAATATGAAGAGCTTCAAAACGTGTCAAATATATGAGGCGCATGAAACGGTCTGAAAAATAAGAGGAGCATGAAGTGGTGTTGAAAAACATGAAGAGCCTGAAATGGTGTGAAATATATGAAGAGCTTCAAAATGTGTGAAAAATATGAGGAGCTCCAAAAAGTGTCAAAAATATGAGGAGCAAGAAACGGTCTGAAAAATACGAGGAGCATGAAGAGGTGTTGAAGAAAATGAAGAGCCTGAAAAGGTGTGAAAAATATGAAGAGCTTCTAAAGGTGTCAAAAATATGAGGAGCATGAAGGTCTGAAAAATAGGAAGAGCATGAAGTGGTGTTGAAAAACATGAAGAGCCTGAAAAATGTGAAAAATATGAAGAGCTTCAAAAAGAGTCAAAAATATGAGGAGCATGACACGGTCTGAAAAATAGGAGGAGCATGAAGCGGTGTTGAAAAACATGAAGAGCCTGAACACGTGTGAAAAAATATGAAGAGCTTCAAAAGGTGTGAAGAATATGAAGAGCTTCAAAAGGTGTCAAAAATGAGATGAGCATGAAACGGTCTGAAAAATAGGAGGAGCATGAAGTGGTGTTGAAAAAAAAAGAAGAGCCTGAAAAGCTGTGAAATATATGAAGAGTTTCAAAAGGTGTCAAAAATATGAGGAGCATGAAACGGTCTGAAATATAGGAGGAGCATGAAGCGGTGTTGAAAAACATGAAGAGCGTGAAAAGGCGTGAAAAATATGAAGAGCTTCTAAAGGTGTCAAAAATATGAGGATCATGAAACGGTCTGAAAAATAGGAGGAGCATGAGGAGGTTTTCAAATACATGAAGAGCCTGAAAAGTGTGAAAAATATGAAGAGCTTCAAAAGGTGTCAAAAATATGAGGAGCATGAAACGGTCTGAAAAATAGGAGGAGCATGAAGCTGTGTTGAAAAACAAGAAGAGCCTGAAAAGGTGTGAAATATATGAATAGCTTCAAAAGGTGTAACAAATATGAGGACCATGATACAGTTTGAAAAATAGTAATAGCATGAAACGGTGTTCAAAAACATGAAGAGCCTGAAAAGGTGTGAAAAATATGAAGAGCTTCAAAACGTGTCAAATATATGAGGAGCATGAAATGGTCTGAAAAATAGGAGGAGCATGAAGTGGTGTTGAAAAACATGAAGAGCCTGAAATGGTGTGAAATATATGAAGAGCTTCAAAATGTGTGAAAAATATGAGGAGCTCCAAAAAGTGTCAAAAATATGAGGAGCATGAAATGCTGATCAAACACATGAAGGGCCTGAAAAGTTTTGAAAAATATAAAGAGCTTCAAAAGGTGTGAAATACATTTGGACATGAAACGGTCTGAAAAATTGGAGGAGCATGAAATGCTGATCAAACACATGAAGGGCCTGAAAAGTTTTGAAAAATATAAAGAGCTTCAAAAGGTGTGAAATACATTTGGACATGAAACGGTCTGAAAAATAGGAGGAGCATGAGGCGGTTTTCAAATACATGAAGAGCCTGAAAAGTGTGAAAAATATGAAGAGCTTCAAAAGGTGTCAAAAATATGAGGAGCATGAAACGGTCTGTAAAATAGGAGGAGAATGAAGCTGTGTTGAAAAACAAGAAGACACTGAAAAGGTGTAAAATATATGAATAGCTTCAAAAGGTGTAACAAATATGAGGACCATGAAACAGTTTGAAAAATCGGAATAGCATGAAACGGTGTTCAAAAACATGAAGAGCCTGAAAAGGTGTGAAAAATATGAAGAGCTTCAAAACGTGTCAAATATATGAGGAGCATGAAACGGTCTGAAAAATAGGAGGAGCATGAAGCGTTGTTAAAAAACGTGAAGAGCCTGAAAACGTGTGAAAAATATTAAGAGCTTCAAAAGGTGTGAAAAATATGAAGAACTTCAAAAGGTGTCAAAAATCGAAGATCAGGAAATGGTCTGAAAAATAGGAGAAGCATGAAGTGGTGTTAAAAACATGAAAAGCCTGAAAAGGTGTGAAATATATGAAGAGCTTCAAAAGGTGTCAAAAATATGAGGAGAATGAAACGGTCTGAAAATTAGGAGGAGCATGAAGTGGTGTTGAAAAACATGAAAAGCCTGAAATGGTGTGAAATATATGAAGAGCTTCAAAATGTGTGAAAAATATGAGGAGCTTCAAAAAGTGTCAAAAATACGAGGAGCAAGAAACGGTCTGAAAAATACGAGGAGCATGAAGAGATGTTGAAGAAAATGAAGAGACTGAAAACGTGTGAAAAAATATGAAGAGCTTCAAAAGGTGTGAAGAATACGAGGAGTATGAAACGGTCTGAAAAATAGGAGGAGCATGAAGCGGTGTTGAAAAACATGAAGAGCCTGAAAACGTGTGAAAAAATATGAAGAGCTTCAAAATGTGTGAAGAATATGAAGAGCTTCAAAAGGTGTCGAAAATGAGATGAGCATGAAACGGTCTGAAAAATAGGAGGAGCATGAAACGGTGTTGAAAAACATGAAGAGCTTGAAAAGGTGTGAAAAATAGGAAGAGCTTCAAAAGGTGTCAAAAATGAAATGAGCATGAAACGGTCTGAAAAATAAGAGGAGCATGAAGCGGTGTTCAAAAACATGAAGAGCCTGAAAAGATATGACAAATATGAAGAGCTTCAAAAGCTGTCAAAAATATGAGGAGCATGAAACGGTCTGAAAAATAGGAGGTGCATGAAACATTGATCAAAAACATGAAGAGCCTGAAAAGTTGTGAAAAATATGAAGAGCTTCAAAAGGTGTCAAAAATATGAGGAGCAAGAAATGGTCTGAAAAATAGGAGAAGCATGAAGCGGTGTTGAAAAACCTGAAGAGCCTGAAAAGTTATGAAAAATATGAAGAGCTTCAAAAGGTGTGAAATTCATGATGAGCATGAAACTCTCTGAAAAAATAGGAGGAGCATGAAGTGGTGTTCAAAAACATGAAGAGCCTGAAAATTTGTGAAAAATATGAAAAGCTTCTAAAGGTGTTAAAGATGAGATGACCATGAAACGGTCTGAAAAATAGGAGGAGCATGAAGCGGTGTTCAATTACATGAAGAGCTTGAAAAGTTGTGAAAAATATGAAGAGCGTCAAAAGGTGTGAAAACTATGAGGAGAATGAAACGGTCTGAAATATAGGAGGAGCATGAAGCGGTGTTCAAAAATATGAAGAGCCTGAATAGGTGTGAAAAATATGAAGAGCTTCATAAGGTGTCAAGAATATGAGTAGAACGAAACGGTCTGAAAAATATGAGGAGCATGAAGCGGTGTTCAAAAACATGAAGAGCCTGAAAACGTGTGGAAAATATGAAGAGCTTCAAAAGGTGTAAAAAATGAGATGAGCATGAAACGGTCTGACAAATAGGACGAGCATGAAGTGGTGTTGAAAAAAAGGAAGAGCCTGAAAAGGTGTGAAATATATGAAGAGCTTCAAAAGGTGTCAAAAATATGAGGAGAATGAAACGGTTTGAAAAATAGGTGGAGCATGCAGGGGTGTTCAAAAATATGAAGAGCGTGAAAAGGTGTGAAAAATATGAAGAGCTTCAAAAGGTGTCAAAAATATGAGGAGCATGAAACGGTCTGAAAAATAGGAGGAGCATGAAATGCTGATCAAACACATGAAGGGCCTGAAAAGTTTTGAAAAATATAAAGAGCTTCAAAAGGTGTGAAATACATTTGGACATGAAACGGTCTGAAAAATAGGAGGAGCATGAGGCGGTTTTCAAATACATGAAGAGCCTGAAAAGTGTGAAAAATATGAAGAGCTTCAAAAGGTGTCAAAAATATGAGGAGCATGAAACGGTCTGAAAAATAGGAGGAGCATGAAGCGGTGTTCAAAAATATGAAGAGCCTGAAAATTTGTGAAAACTATGAAGCGCTTCAGAAGGTGTCAAAAATGAGATGAGCATGAAACGCTCTGAAAAATAGGAGGAGCATGAAGCGGTGTTCAAAAATATGAAGAGCCTGAAAATTTGTGAAAAATATGAAGAGCTTCAAAAGGTGAGAAATATATGAGGACCATGAAACTGTCTTAAAAATAGGAAGAGCTTGAAGTTGTGTTCAAAAACATGAAGAGCCTGAAAAGGTGTGAAATATATGAAGAGATTCAAAAGGTGTCAAAAAAATGAGGAGCATGAAACGGTCTGAAAAATAGGAGGAGCATGAAACGGTCTTCAAAACCATGAAGAGCCTGAAAAGGTGTGAAAAATATGAAGAGCTTCAAAAGGTGTCAACAATTTGAGCAGCATGAAACGGTCTGAAAAATAGGAGGAGCATGAAACGGTGTTCATAAACATGAAGAGCCTGAAAACGTGTGAAAAATATGAAGAGCTTCAAAAAGTGTCAAGAATGAGATGAGCATGAAATGGTCTGAAAAATAGGAGGAGCATGAAGCGGTGTAGAAAAACATGAAGAGCCTGAAAAGTTGTAAAAAATATGAAGAGCTTCAAAAGGTGTGAAAAATATGAAGAGCTTCAAAATGTGTGAAATATATGAGGAGCATGAAACGGTCTGAAAAATAGGAGGAGCATGAAGCGGTGTTCAAAAAAATGAAGAGCCTGAAAAGGTGTGAAAAATAGGAAGAGCTTCAAAAAGTGTCAAAAATATGAAGAGCTTCAAAGATGTGAAATACATGAAGAGCATGAAATGCTCTGAAAAACAGGAGGAGCATGAAGCGGTGTTCAAAAACATGAAGAGCCTGAAAAGGTGTGAAAAATCTGAAGAGCTTCAAAAGCTGTCAAATATATGAGGAGTATGAAACGGTCTGAAAAATAGGAGGAGCATGAAGCGGTGTTCAAAAACATGAAGAGCCTGAAAAGGTGTGAAATATATGAAGAGCTTCAAAAGGTGTCAAAAATAAGAGGGGCATGAAACAGTCTGAAAAATAGGAGGAGCATGAATTGGTTTTGAAAAACATGAAGAGACTGAAAACATGCGAAATATATGAAGCGTTTCAAAAGGTGTGAAAAATATGAAGACATTCAAAGGTATCAAAATTATGAGGAGCAAGAAACGGTCTGAAAATAGGAGGAGCATGAAACGGTGTTGAAAGAGATGAGCATGAAACGGTCTGAAAAATAGGAGGAGCATGAAGCGGTGTTGAAAAACATGAAGAGCCTGAAATGGTGTGAAAAATATGAAGAGCTACAAAAGGTGTCAAAAATATGAGGAGCATGAAACCGTGTGAAAAATAGGAGGAGCATGACACGGTGTTGAAAAACATGAAGAGCCTTAAAATGTGAGAAAAATATGAAGAGATTTAAAGGTGTGAAAAATATGAGGAGCATGAAACCGTGTGAAAAATAGGAGGAGCATGACACGGTGTTGAAAAATATGAAGAGCATGAAAAGCTGTGAAAAATATGAAGACCTTCAAAAGGAGTCAAAAATATGAGGAGCATGAAAAGGTCTGAAAAATAGGAGGAGCATGAAGCGGTGTTGAAAAACATGAAGAGCCTGAAAAGGTGTGAAAAATATGAAGAGCTTTAAGAGGTGTCAAAAATATGAGGAGAATGAAATGTACTGAAAAATAGGAGGAACATGAAACGGTCTGAAAAATAGAAGGAGCATGAAGCGGTGTTCAAAAACATGAAGAGTCTGAAAAGGTATGAAATATATGAAGAGCTTCAAAAGGTGTCAAAAATATGAGGAGCATGAAACTGTCTGATAAATAGGAGGAGCATGAAACGGTGTTCGAAAACATGAAGAGCTTGAAAAGGTGTGAAAAATGAAGAGCTTCAAAAGGTGTGAAATACATGAGGAGCCTGAAACGGTCTGAAAAATAGGAGGATCATGAAGCGGTGGTGAAAAACATGAAGAACCTGAAATGGTGTGAAAAATATGAAGAACTTCAAAAGGTGCCAATAATATGAGGAGCATGAAACGGTCTGAAAAATAGGAGGGGCATGAAACGTTGTTCAAAAACATGAAGAGCCTAAAAAGGTGTGAAAAATATGAAGAGCTTCAAAAGGTGTGAAAAATATGAGGAGCTTCACAAGTTGTCAAAAATATGAGGAGCATGAAACGGTCTGAAAAATAGGAGGAACATTAACTGGTGTTGAAAAACATGAAGAGGCTGAAAAGGTGTGAAAAATATGAAGAGCTTCAACAGGTGTCAAAAATATGAGGAGCATGAAACGTTCTGAAAAACAGGAGGAGCATGAAACTGTATTCAAAACATGAAGAGCTTGAAAAGGTGTGAAAAATATGAAGAGCTTCAAAACCTGTCAAAAGTATGAGGAGCATGAAATGGTCTGAAAAGTAGGAGGAGCATGATGCAGTGTTGAAAAATATGAAGAGCCTGAAAAGTTGTGAAATATATGAAGAGCTTCAAAAGGTGTCAAAAATATCAGGAGAGAGAAACGGTGTTCAAAAACGTGAAGAGCCTGAAAAGATGTGAAAAATACGAAGAGATTCAAAAGATGTCAAAAATAGGAGGAACCTGAAACGGTCTGAAATAAAGGAGGATCATGAAACGGTCTGAAAAATAGGAGGGGCATGAAACGTTGTTCAAAAACATGAAGAGCCTAAAAAGGTGTGAAAAATATGAAGAGCTTCAAAAGGTGTGAAAAATATGAGGAGCTTCACAAGTTGTCAAAAATATGAGGAGCATGAAACGGTCTGAAAAATAGGAGGAACATTAACGGGTGTTGAAAAACATGAAGAGGCTGAAAAGGTGTGAAAAATATGAAGAGCTTCAACAGGTGTCAAAAATATGAGGAGCATGAAACGGTCTGAAAAATAGGAGGAGCATGAATTGGTTTTGAAAAACATGAAGAGCCTGAAAACATGCGAAATATATGAAGTGCTTCAAAAGGTGTGAAATACATGAGGAGCATGAAACAGTTGAAAAATAGAAGGAGCATGAAGCGGTGTTCAAAAACACGAAGAGCATGAAAGGTGTGAAAAATATGAAGAGCTTTAAAAGGTGTCAAAAATATGAGAAGCATGAAACGTTCTGAAAAATAGGAGGATCATGAAACGTTGTTCAAAAACATGAAGAGCTAGAAAAGGTGTGAAAAATATGAAGAGCCTCAAAACGTGTCAAAAATATGAGGAGTATGAAACGGTCTGGAAAATAGCAGGAGCATGAAGCGGTGTTGAAAAAGATGAAGAGCCTGAAAACGTGTGAAAAATATGAAGAGCTTCAAAATTATGAAAAATATGAAGAGCTTCAATAGGTGTGAAAAATGTGAAGAGATTCAAAATGTGTCAAAAATGACATGAGCAGGAAACGGTCTGAAAAATACGAGGAGCATGAAGCAGTGTTGAAAATCATGAAGAGCCTGAAAAGGTGTTAAAAATATGAAGAGCCTCAAAAGGTGTGAAATACATGAGGAGCATGAAACGGTCTGAAAAATAGGAGGAGAATGAAGTGGTGTTCAAAAACATGAAGAGCCTGAAAAGGTGTGAGAAATATGAAGAGCTTCAAAAGGTGTCAAAAATATGAGGAGCATGATACTGTCTGCAAAATAGGAGGAGCATGAAGTTGTGTTGAAAAACATGAAGAGCCTGAAAAAGTGTGAAAAATATGAAGAGCTTCAAAAGGTGTCAAATATATGAGGAGTATGAAACGGTCTGAAAAATAGGAGGAGCATAAAGCGGTGTTCAAAAACTTGAAGAGCCTGAAAAGGTGTGAAAAATATGAAGAGCTTCAAAAGGTATCAAAAATATGAGGAGCATGAAACGGTCTGCAAATAGGACGAGCATGAAGCGGTGTTAAAAACATGAAGAGCCTGAAAAGGTGTGAAAAATATGAAGAGCTTCAAAATGTGTCAAAAATATGACGAGCATTAAACCCTCTTAAAAATAGGAGGAGGATGAAGCGGTGTTGAAAACCATGAAGAGCCTGAAAAGGTGTGAAAAATATGAAGAGCTTCAAAAGGTGTCAAAAATATGAGGAGCATGAAACGGTCTGAAAAATAGGAGGAGCAAGAAATCGTGTTCAAAAACATGAGGAGCCTGAAAACGTGTGAAAAATATAAAGAGCTTCAAAATGTGTGAAATACATGAGGAGCATGAAACGGTCTGAAATAAAGGAGGAGCATGAAACGGTCTGAAAAATAGGAGGGGCATGAAACGTTGTTCAAAAACATGAAGAGCCTAAAAAGGTGTGAAAAATATGAAGAGCTTCAAAAGGTGTGAAAAATATGAGGAGCTTCACAAGGTGTCAAAAATATGAGTAGCATGAAACGGTCTGAAAAACAGGAGGAGCATGAAACGGTATTCAAAACATGAAGAGCTTGAAAAGGTGTGAAAAATATGAAGAGCTTCAAAACCTGTCAAAAGTATGAGGAGCATGAAATGGTCTGAAAAGTAGGAGGAGCATGAAGCAGTGTTGAAAAACATGAAGAGCCTGAAAAGTTGTGAAATATATGAAGAGCTTCAAAAGGTGTCAAAAATATCAGGAGAGAGAAACGGTGTTCAAAACGTGAAGAGCCTGAAAAGATGTGAAAAATACGAAGAGATTCAAAAGATGTCAAAAATAGGAGGAACCTGAAACGGTGTTGAAAAACATGAAGAGCATGAAAAGGTGTGAAAAATATGAAGAGCTTCAAAAAGTGTCAAAAATATGAGGAGCATGAAACGGTCTGAAATATAGGAGGAGCATGAAGCGGTGTTGAAAAACATGAAGAGCCTGAAAAGGTGAGAAAAATATGAAGAGCTTCAAAAGGTGTCAAAATATGAGGAGCATGAAATGGTCTGGAAAATAGGAGGAGCATGAAATGCTGTTCAAAACATGAAGAGCCTGAAAAGGTGTGATATATGAAGAGATTCAAATGGTGTCAAAAATATGAGGAGCATGAAATGGTCTGGAAAATAGGAGTAGCATGAAATGGTGTTCAAAACCATGAAGAGCCTGAAAAGTTATGAAATATATGAAGAGCTTCAAAAGGTGTCAAAAATATGAGGAGCATGAAACGGTCTCAAACATAGGAGGATCATGAAGCGGTGTTGAAAATCATGAATAACTTGAAAAGGTGTGAAATATATGAAGAGCTTCAAAAGGTGTGAAAAATATGAGGAGCTTTACAAGTTGTCAAAAATATGAGGAGCATGAAACGGTCTGAAAAATAGGAGGAACATTAAGTGGTGTTGAGAAACATGAAGAGCCTGAAATGGTGTGAAAAATATGAAGAGCTTCAACAGGTGTCAAAAATATGAGGAGCATGAAACGTTCTGAAAAACAGTAGGAGCATGAAACGGTATTCAAAACATGAAGAGCTTGAAAAGGTGTGAAAAATATGAAGAGCTTCAAAAGGTGTCAAAAATATCAGGAGAGAGAAACGGTGTTCAAAAACGTGAAGAGCCTTAAAAGGTGTGAAAAATACGAAGAGATTCAAAAGATGTCAAAAATAGGAGGAGCCTGAAACGGTGTTGAAAAACATGAAGAGCAAGAAAAGGTGTGAAAAATATGAAGAGCTTCAAAAGGTGTCAAAAATATGAGGAGCATGAAACGGTCTGAAATATAGGAGACGCATGACGCGGTGTTGAAAAACATGAAGAGTTTGAAAACGTGTGAAAAATATGAAGAGCTTCAAAAGGTGTCAAAAATATGAGGAGTATGAAAAGGTCTGAAAAATAGGAGGAGCATGAAGCGGTGTTGAAAAACATGAAAAGCCTGAAAAGGTGTGAAAAATATGAAGAGCTTCAAAACGTGTCAAATATATGAGGAGCATGAAAAGGTCTGAAAAATAGGAGGAGCATGAAGCGGTGTTGAAAAACATTTAGAGACTGAAAACGTGTGAAAAATAAGAAGAGTTTCAAAAGGTGTGAAAAATATGAAGAAATTCAAAGGTGTCAAAAATATGAGGAGCATGAAACGGTGTGAAAAATAGGAGGAGCATGAAACAGTGTTCAAAAACATGAAGAGCCGTAAAAGGTGTGAAAAATATGAAGAGCTTCAATAGGTGTGAAAAATATGAGGAGCATGAAACGGTCTGAAAAATAGGAGGAGCATGAAGCCGTGTTCAAAAACATGAAGAGAATGAAAAGGTGTGAAAAATATGAAGAGCTTCAAAGAGTCAAAAATATGAGGAGCATGAAACGGTCTGAAAAATAGGAGGAGCATGAAGCCGTGTTGAAAAACATGAAAAGACTGAAAAGGTGAGAAAAATATGAGGAGCTTTGAAAGGTGTCAAATATATGAGGAGGATGAAATGGTCTGAAAATATGAGGAGCATGAAACGGTGTTCAAGAATATGAAGAGCCTGAAAAGCTTCGAAAAACATGAAGAGCTTCAAAAGGTGTGAAAAATATTAAGAGCTTCAAAATGTGTGGAATACATGAGGAGCATGAAACGGTCTGAAAATTAGGAGGAGCGTGAAGCGGTGTTGAAACACATGAAGAGCCTGAAAAGGTGTGAAATATATGAAGAGCTTCAAAAGGTTTCAAAAATATGAGGAGCATGAAACGGTCTGAAAAATAGGAGGAGCTAGAAATCGTGTTCAAAAACATGAGGAGCCTGAAGAGAGGTAAAAAATATGAAGAGCTTCAAAAGGTGTCAAATATATGAGGAGCATGAAACGGTCTGAAAAATAGGAAGAGCAGGAAGCGGTGCTGAAAAACATGAAGAGAATGAAAAGGTGTGAAAAATATTAAGAGCTTCAAAGAGTCAAAAATATGAGGAGCATGAAACGGTCTGAAAAATAGGAGGAGCATGAAGCTGTGTTGAAAAACAAGAAGAGCCTGAAAAGGTGTGAAATATATGAATAGCTTCAAAAGGTGTAACAAATATGAGGACCATGATACAGTTTGAAAAATAGTAATAGCATGAAACGGTGTTCAAAAACATGAAGAGCCTGAAAAGGTGTGAAAAATATGAAGAGCTTCAAAACGTGTCAAATATATGAGGAGCATGAAATGGTCTGAAAAATAGGAGGAGCATGAAGTGGTGTTGAAAAACATGAAGAGCCTGAAATGGTGTGAAATATATGAAGAGCTTCAAAATGTGTGAAAAATATGAGGAGCTCCAAAAAGTGTCAAAAATATGAAGAGCATGAAATGCTGATCAAACACATGAAGGGCCTGAAAAGTTTTGAAAAATATAAAGAGCTTCAAAAGGTGTGAAATACATTTGGACATGAAACGGTCTGAAAAATTGGAGGAGCATGAAATGCTGATCAAACACATGAAGGGCCTGAAAAGTTTTGAAAAATATAAAGAGCTTCAAAAGGTGTGAAATACATTTGGACATGAAACGGTCTGAAAAATAGGAGGAGCATGAGGCGGTTTTCAAATACATGAAGAGCCTGAAAAGTGTGAAAAATATGAAGAGCTTCAAAAGGTGTCAAAAATATGAGGAGCATGAAACGGTCTGTAAAATAGGAGGAGAATGAAGCTGTGTTGAAAAACAAGAAGACACTGAAAAGGTGTAAAATATATGAATAGCTTCAAAAGGTGTAACAAATATGAGGACCATGAAACAGTTTGAAAAATCGGAATAGCATGAAACGGTGTTCAAAAACATGAAGAGCCTGAAAAGGTGTGAAAAATATGAAGAGCTTCAAAACGTGTCAAATATATGAGGAGCATGAAACGGTCTGAAAAATAGGAGGAGCATGAAGCGTTGTTAAAAAACGTGAAGAGCCTGAAAACGTGTGAAAAATATTAAGAGCTTCAAAAGGTGTGAAAAATATGAAGAACTTCAAAAGGTGTCAAAAATCGAAGATCAGGAAATGGTCTGAAAAATAGGAGAAGCATGAAGTGGTGTTAAAAACATGAAAAGCCTGAAAAGGTGTGAAATATATGAAGAGCTTCAAAAGGTGTCAAAAATATGAGGAGAATGAAACGGTCTGAAAATTAGGAGGAGCATGAAGTGGTGTTGAAAAACATGAAAAGCCTGAAATGGTGTGAAATATATGAAGAGCTTCAAAATGTGTGAAAAATATGAGGAGCTTCAAAAAGTGTCAAAAATACGAGGAGCAAGAAACGGTCTGAAAAATACGAGGAGCATGAAGAGATGTTGAAGAAAATGAAGAGACTGAAAACGTGTGAAAAAATATGAAGAGCTTCAAAAGGTGTGAAGAATACGAGGAGTATGAAACGGTCTGAAAAATAGGAGGAGCATGAAGCGGTGTTGAAAAACATGAAGAGCCTGAAAACGTGTGAAAAAATATGAAGAGCTTCAAAATGTGTGAAGAATATGAAGAGCTTCAAAAGGTGTCGAAAATGAGATGAGCATGAAACGGTCTGAAAAATAGGAGGAGCATGAAACGGTGTTGAAAAACATGAAGAGCTTGAAAAGGTGTGAAAAATAGGAAGAGCTTCAAAAGGTGTCAAAAATGAAATGAGCATGAAACGGTCTGAAAAATAAGAGGAGCATGAAGCGGTGTTCAAAAACATGAAGAGCCTGAAAAGATATGACAAATATGAAGAGCTTCAAAAGCTGTCAAAAATATGAGGAGCATGAAACGGTCTGAAAAATAGGAGGTGCATGAAACATTGATCAAAAACATGAAGAGCCTGAAAAGTTGTGAAAAATATGAAGAGCTTCAAAAGGTGTCAAAAATATGAGGAGCAAGAAATGGTCTGAAAAATAGGAGAAGCATGAAGCGGTGTTGAAAAACCTGAAGAGCCTGAAAAGTTATGAAAAATATGAAGAGCTTCAAAAGGTGTGAAATTCATGATGAGCATGAAACTCTCTGAAAAAATAGGAGGAGCATGAAGTGGTGTTCAAAAACATGAAGAGCCTGAAAATTTGTGAAAAATATGAAAAGCTTCTAAAGGTGTTAAAGATGAGATGAGCATGAAACGGTCTGAAAAATAGGAGGAGCATGAAGCGGTGTTCAATTACATGAAGAGCTTGAAAAGTTGTGAAAAATATGAAGAGCGTCAAAAGGTGTGAAAACTATGAGGAGAATGAAACGGTCTGAAATATAGGAGGAGCATGAAGCGGTGTTCAAAAATATGAAGAGCCTGAATAGGTGTGAAAAATATGAAGAGCTTCATAAGGTGTCAAGAATATGAGTAGAACGAAACGGTCTGAAAAATATGAGGAGCATGAAGCGGTGTTCAAAAACATGAAGAGCCTGAAAACGTGTGGAAAATATGAAGAGCTTCAAAAGGTGTCAAAAATGAGATGAGCATGAAACGGTCTGACAAATAGGACGAGCATGAAGTGGTGTTGAAAAAAAGGAAGAGCCTGAAAAGGTGTGAAATATATGAAGAGCTTCAAAAGGTGTCAAAAATATGAGGAGAATGAAACGGTTTGAAAAATAGGTGGAGCATGCAGGGGTGTTCAAAAATATGAAGAGCGTGAAAAGGTGTGAAAAATATGAAGAGCTTCAAAAGGTGTCAAAAATATGAGGAGCATGAAACGGTCTGAAAAATAGGAGGAGCATGAAATGCTGATCAAACACATGAAGGGCCTGAAAAGTTTTGAAAAATATAAAGAGCTTCAAAAGGTGTGAAATACATTTGGACATGAAACGGTCTGAAAAATAGGAGGAGCATGAGGCGGTTTTCAAATACATGAAGAGCCTGAAAAGTGTGAAAAATATGAAGAGCTTCAAAAGGTGTCAAAAATATGAGGAGCATGAAACGGTCTGAAAAATAGGAGGAGCATGAAGCGGTGTTCAAAAATATGAAGAGCCTGAAAATTTGTGAAAACTATGAAGCGCTTCAGAAGGTGTCAAAAATGAGATGAGCATGAAACGCTCTGAAAAATAGGAGGAGCATGAAGCGGTGTTCAAAAATATGAAGAGCCTGAAAATTTGTGAAAAATATGAAGAGCTTCAAAAGGTGTCAAAAATATGAGGAGCATGAAACGGTCTGAAAAATAGGAGGAGCATGAAGCGGTGGTGAAAAACATAAAGAGCCTGAAATGTGTGAAAAATATGAAGAGCTTCAAAAGGTGAGAAATATATGAGGACCATGAAACTGTCTTAAAAATAGGAAGAGCTTGAAGTTGTGTTCAAAAACATGAAGAGCCTGAAAAGGTGTGAAATATATGAAGAGATTCAAAAGGTGTCAAAAAAATGAGGAGCATGAAACGGTCTGAAAAATAGGAGGAGGATGAAACGGTCTTCAAAACCATGAAGAGCCTGAAAAGGTGTGAAAAATATGAAGAGCTTCAAAAGGTGTCAACAATTTGAGCAGCATGAAACGGTCTGAAAAATAGGAGGAGCATGAAACGGTGTTCATAAACATGAAGAGCCTGAAAACGTGTGAAAAATATGAAGAGCTTCAAAAAGTGTCAAGAATGAGATGAGCATGAAATGGTCTGAAAAATAGGAGGAGCATGAAGCGGTGTAGAAAAACATGCAGAGCCTGAAAAGTTGTAAAAAATATGAAGAGCTTCAAAAGGTGTGAAAAATATGAAGAGCTTCAAAATGTGTGAAATATATGAGGAGCATGAAACGGTCTGAAAAATAGGAGGAGCATGAAGCGGTGTTCAAAAAAATGAAGAGCCTGAAAAGGTGTGAAAAATAGGAAGAGCTTCAAAAAGTGTCAAAAATATGAAGAGCTTCAAAGATGTGAAATACATGAAGAGCATGAAATGCTCTGAAAAACAGGAGGAGCATGAAGCGGTGTTCAAAAACATGAAGAGCCTGAAAAGGTGTGAAAAATCTGAAGAGCTTCAAAAGGTGTCAAATATATGAGGAGCATGAAACGGTCTGAAAAATAGGAGGAGCATGAAGCGGTGTTCAAAAACATGAAGAGCCTGAAAAGGTGTGAAATATATGAAGAGCTTCAAAAGGTGTCAAAAATAAGAGGAGCATGAAACAGTCTGAAAAATAGGAGGAGCATGAATTGGTTTTGAAAAACATGAAGAGACTGAAAACATGCGAAATATATGAAGCGCTTCAAAAGGTGTGAAAAATATGAAGACATTCAAAGGTATCAAAATTATGAGGAGCAAGAAACGGTCTGAAAATAGGAGGAGCATGAAACGGTGTTGAAAGAGATGAGCATGAAACGGTCTGAAAAATAGGAGGAGCATGAAGCGGTGTTGAAAAACATGAAGAGCCTGAAATGGTGTGAAAAATATGAAGAGCTACAAAAGGTGTCAAAAATATGAGGAGCATGAAACCGTGTGAAAAATAGGAGGAGCATGACACGGTGTTGAAAAACATGAAGAGCCTTAAAATGTGAGAAAAATATGAAGAGATTTAAAGGTGTGAAAAATATGAGGAGCATGAAACCGTGTGAAAAATAGGAGGAGCATGACACGGTGTTGAAAAATATGAAGAGCATGAAAAGCTGTGAAAAATATGAAGACCTTCAAAAGGAGTCAAAAATATGAGGAGCATGAAAAGGTCTGAAAAATAGGAGGAGCATGAAGCGGTGTTGAAAAACATGAAGAGCCTGAAAAGGTGTGAAAAATATGAAGAGATTTAAGAGGTGTCAAAAATATGAGGAGAATGAAATGTACTGAAAAATAGGAGGAACATGAAACGGTCTGAAAAATAGAAGGAGCATGAAGCGGTGTTCAAAAACATGAAGAGTCTGAAAAGGTATGAAATATATGAAGAGCTTCAAAAGGTGTCAAAAATATGAGGAGCATGAAACTGTCTGATAAATAGGAGGAGCATGAAACGGTGTTCGAAAACATGAAGAGCTTGAAAAGGTGTGAAAAATGAAGAGCTTCAAAAGGTGTGAAATACATGAGGAGCCTGAAACGGTCTGAAAAATAGGAGGATCATGAAGCGGTGGTGAAAAACATGAAGAACCTGAAATGGTGTGAAAAATATGAAGAACTTCAAAAGGTGCCAATAATATGAGGAGCATGAAACGGTCTGAAAAATAGGAGGGGCATGAAACGTTGTTCAAAAACATGAAGAGCCTAAAAAGGTGTGAAAAATATGAAGAGCTTCAAAAGGTGTGAAAAATATGAGGAGCTTCACAAGTTGTCAAAAATATGAGGAGCATGAAACGGTCTGAAAAATAGGAGGAACATTAACTGGTGTTGAAAAACATGAAGAGGCTGAAAAGGTGTGAAAAATATGAAGAGCTTCAACAGGTGTCAAAAATATGAGGAGCATGAAACGTTCTGAAAAACAGGAGGAGCATGAAACTGTATTCAAAACATGAAGAGCTTGAAAAGGTGTGAAAAATATGAAGAGCTTCAAAACCTGTCAAAAGTATGAGGAGCATGAAATGGTCTGAAAAGTAGGAGGAGCATGATGCAGTGTTGAAAAATATGAAGAGCCTGAAAAGTTGTGAAATATATGAAGAGCTTCAAAAGGTGTCAAAAATATCAGGAGAGAGAAACGGTGTTCAAAAACGTGAAGAGCCTGAAAAGATGTGAAAAATACGAAGAGATTCAAAAGATGTCAAAAATAGGAGGAACCTGAAACGGTCTGAAATAAAGGAGGATCATGAAACGGTCTGAAAAATAGGAGGGGCATGAAACGTTGTTCAAAAACATGAAGAGCCTAAAAAGGTGTGAAAAATATGAAGAGCTTCAAAAGGTGTGAAAAATATGAGGAGCTTCACAAGTTGTCAAAAATATGAGGAGCATGAAACGGTCTGAAAAATAGGAGGAACATTAACGGGTGTTGAAAAACATGAAGAGGCTGAAAAGGTGTGAAAAATATGAAGAGCTTCAACAGGTGTCAAAAATATGAGGAGCATGAAACGGTCTGAAAAATAGGAGGAGCATGAATTGGTTTTGAAAAACATGAAGAGCCTGAAAACATGCGAAATATATGAAGCGCTTCAAAAGGTGTGAAATACATGAGGAGCATGAAACAGTTGAAAAATAGAAGGAGCATGAAGCGGTGTTCAAAAACACGAAGAGCATGAAAGGTGTGAAAAATATGAAGAGCTTTAAAAGGTGTCAAAAATATGAGAAGCATGAAACGTTCTGAAAAATAGGAGGATCATGAAACGTTGTTCAAAAACATGAAGAGCTAGAAAAGGTGTGAAAAATATGAAGAGCCTCAAAACGTGTCAAAAATATGAGGAGTATGAAACGGTCTGGAAAATAGCAGGAGCATGAAGCGGTGTTGAAAAAGATGAAGAGCCTGAAAACGTGTGAAAAATATGAAGAGCTTCAAAATTATGAAAAATATGAAGAGCTTCAATAGGTGTGAAAAATGTGAAGAGATTCAAAATGTGTCAAAAATGACATGAGCAGGAAACGGTCTGAAAAATACGAGGAGCATGAAGCAGTGTTGAAAATCATGAAGAGCCTGAAAAGGTGTTAAAAATATGAAGAGCCTCAAAAGGTGTGAAATACATGAGGAGCATGAAACGGTCTGAAAAATAGGAGGAGCATGAAATGCTGATCAAACACATGAAGGGCCTGAAAAGTTTTGAAAAATATAAAGAGCTTCAAAAGGTGTGAAATACATTTGGACATGAAACGGTCTGAAAAATAGGAGGAGCATGAGGCGGTTTTCAAATACATGAAGAGCCTGAAAAGTGTGAAAAATATGAAGAGCTTCAAAAGGTGTCAAAAATATGAGGAGCATGAAACGGTCTGAAAAATAGGAGGAGCATGAAGCGGTGTTCAAAAATATGAAGAGCCTGAAAATTTGTGAAAACTATGAAGCGCTTCAGAAGGTGTCAAAAATGAGATGAGCATGAAACGCTCTGAAAAATAGGAGGAGCATGAAGCGGTGTTCAAAAATATGAAGAGCCTGAAAATTTGTGAAAAATATGAAGAGCTTCAAAAGGTGTCAACAATTTGAGCAGCATGAAACGGTCTGAAAAATAGGAGGAGCATGAAACGGTGTTCATAAACATGAAGAGCCTGAAAACGTGTGAAAAATATGAAGAGCTTCAAAAAGTGTCAAGAATGAGATGAGCATGAAATGGTCTGAAAAATAGGAGGAGCATGAAGCGGTGTAGAAAAACATGAAGAGCCTGAAAAGTTGTAAAAAATATGAAGAGCTTCAAAAGGTGTGAAAAATATGAAGAGCTTCAAAATGTGTGAAATATATGAGGAGCATGAAACGGTCTGAAAAATAGGAGGAGCATGAAGCGGTGTTCAAAAAAATGAAGAGCCTGAAAAGGTGTGAAAAATAGGAAGAGCTTCAAAAACTGTCAAAAATATGAAGAGCTTCAAAGATGTGAAATACATGAAGAGCATGAAATGCTCTGAAAAACAGGAGGAGCATGAAGCGGTGTTCAAAAACATGAAGAGCCTGAAAAGGTGTGAAAAATCTGAAGAGCTTCAAAAGGTGTCAAATATATGAGGAGCATGAAACGGTCTGAAAAATAGGAGGAGCATGAAGCGGTGTTCAAAAACATGAAGAGCCTGAAAAGGTGTGAAATATATGAAGAGCTTCAAAAGGTGTCAAAAATAAGAGGAGCATGAAACAGTCTGAAAAATAGGAGGAGCATGAATTGGTTTTGAAAAACATGAAGAGACTGAAAACATGCGAAATATATGAAGCGTTTCAAAAGGTGTGAAAAATATGAAGACATTCAAAGGTATCAAAATTATGAGGAGCAAGAAACGGTCTGAAAATAGGAGGAGCATGAAACGGAGTTGAAAGAGATGAGCATGAAACGGTCTGAAAAATAGGAGGAGCATGAAGCGGTGTTGAAAAACATGAAGAGCCTGAAATGGTGTGAAAAATATGAAGAGCTACAAAAGGTGTCAAAAATATGAGGAGCATGAAACCGTGTGAAAAATAGGAGGAGCATGACACGGTGTTGAAAAACATGAAGAGCCTTAAAATGTGAGAAAAATATGAAGAGATTTAAAGGTGTGAAAAATATGAGGAGCATGAAACCGTGTGAAAAATAGGAGGAGCATGACACGGTGTTGAAAAATATGAAGAGCATGAAAAGCTGTGAAAAATATGAAGACCTTCAAAAGGAGTCAAAAATATGAGGAGCATGAAAAGGTCTGAAAAATAGGAGGAGCATGAAGCGGTGTTGAAAAACATGAAGAGCCTGAAAAGGTGTGAAAAATATGAAGAGCTTTAAGAGGTGTCAAAAATATGAGGAGAATGAAATGTACTGAAAAATAGGAGGAACATGAAACGGTCTGAAAAATAGAAGGAGCATGAAGCGGTGTTCAAAAACATGAAGAGTCTGAAAAGGTATGAAATATATGAAGAGCTTCAAAAGGTGTCAAAAATATGAGGAGCATGAAACTGTCTGATAAATAGGAGGAGCATGAAACGGTGTTCGAAAACATGAAGAGCTTGAAAAGGTGTGAAAAATGAAGAGCTTCAAAAGGTGTGAAATACATGAGGAGCCTGAAACGGTCTGAAATATAGGAGGATCATGAAGCGGTGGTGAAAAACATGAAGAACCTGAAATGGTGTGAAAAATATGAAGAACTTCAAAAGGTGCCAATAATATGAGGAGCATGAAACGGTCTGAAAAATAGGAGGGGCATGAAACGTTGTTCAAAAACATGAAGAGCCTAAAAAGGTGTGAAAAATATGAAGAGCTTCAAAAGGTGTGAAAAATATGAGGAGCTTCACAAGTTGTCAAAAATATGAGGAGCATGAAACGGTCTGAAAAATAGGAGGAACATTAACTGGTGTTGAAAAACATGAAGAGGCTGAAAAGGTGTGAAAAATATGAAGAGCTTCAACAGGTGTCAAAAATATGAGGAGCATGAAACGTTCTGAAAAACAGGAGGAGCATGAAACTGTATTCAAAACATGAAGAGCTTGAAAAGGTGTGAAAAATATGAAGAGCTTCAAAACCTGTCAAAAGTATGAGGAGCATGAAATGGTCTGAAAAGTAGGAGGAGCATGATGCAGTGTTGAAAAATATGAAGAGCCTGAAAAGTTGTGAAATATATGAAGAGCTTCAAAAGGTGTCAAAAATATCAGGAGAGAGAAACGGTGTTCAAAAACGTGAAGAGCCTGAAAAGATGTGAAAAATACGAAGAGATTCAAAAGATGTCAAAAATAGGAGGAACCTGAAACGGTCTGAAATAAAGGAGGATCATGAAACGGTCTGAAAAATAGGAGGGGCATGAAACGTTGTTCAAAAACATGAAGAGCCTAAAAAGGTGTGAAAAATATGAAGAGCTTCAAAAGGTGTGAAAAATATGAGGAGCTTCACAAGTTGTCAAAAATATGAGGAGCATGAAACGGTCTGAAAAATAGGAGGAGCATGAATGGGTGTTGAAAAACATGAAGAGCCTGAAAACATGCGAAATATATGAAGCGCTTCAAAAGGTGTGAAATACATGAGGAGCATGAAACAGTTGAAAAATAGAAGGAGCATGAAGCGGTGTTCAAAAACACGAAGAGCATGAAAGGTGTGAAAAATATGAAGAGCTTTAAAAGGTGTCAAAAATATGAGAAGCATGAAACGTTCTGAAAAATAGGAGGATCATGAAACGTTGTTCAAAAACATGAAGAGCTAGAAAAGGTGTGAAAAATATGAAGAGCCTCAAAACGTGTCAAAAATATGAGGAGTATGAAACGGTCTGGAAAATAGCAGGAGCATGAAGCGGTGTTGAAAAAGATGAAGAGCCTGAAAACGTGTGAAAAATATGAAGAGCTTCAAAATTATGAAAAATATGAAGAGCTTCAATAGGTGTGAAAAATGTGAAGAGATTCAAAATGTGTCAAAAATGACATGAGCAGGAAACGGTCTGAAAAATACGAGGAGCATGAAGCAGTGTTGAAAATCATGAAGAGCCTGAAAAGGTGTTAAAAATATGAAGAGCCTCAAAAGGTGTGAAATACATGAGGAGCATGAAACGGTCTGAAAAATAGGAGGAGAATGAAGTGGTGTTCAAAAACATGAAGAGCCTGAAAAGGTGTGAGAAATATGAAGAGCTTCAAAAGGTGTCAAAAATATGAGGAGCATGATACTGTCTGCAAAATAGGAGGAGCATGAAGTTGTGTTGAAAAACATGAAGAGCCTGAAAAAGTGTGAAAAATATGAAGAGCTTCAAAAGGTGTCAAATATATGAGGAGTATGAAACGGTCTGAAAAATAGGAGGAGCATAAAGCGGTGTTCAAAAACTTGAAGAGCCTGAAAAGGTGTGAAAAATATGAAGAGCTTCAAAAGGTATCAAAAATATGAGGAGCATGAAACGGTCTGCAAATAGGACGAGCATGAAGCGGTGTTAAAAACATGAAGAGCCTGAAAAGGTGTGAAAAATATGAAGAGCTTCAAAATGTGTCAAAAATATGACGAGCATTAAACCCTCTTAAAAATAGGAGGAGGATGAAGCGGTGTTGAAAACCATGAAGAGCCTGAAAAGGTGTGAAAAATATGAAGAGCTTCAAAAGGTGTCAAAAATATGAGGAGCATGAAACGGTCTGAAAAATAGGAGGAGCAAGAAATCGTGTTCAAAAACATGAGGAGCCTGAAAACGTGTGAAAAATATAAAGAGCTTCAAAATGTGTGAAATACATGAGGAGCATGAAACGGTCTGAAATAAAGGAGGAGCATGAAACGGTCTGAAAAATAGGAGGGGCATGAAACGTTGTTCAAAAACATGAAGAGCCTAAAAAGGTGTGAAAAATATGAAGAGCTTCAAAAGGTGTGAAAAATATGAGGAGCTTCACAAGGTGTCAAAAATATGAGTAGCATGAAACGGTCTGAAAAACAGGAGGAGCATGAAACGGTATTCAAAACATGAAGAGCTTGAAAAGGTGTGAAAAATATGAAGAGCTTCAAAACCTGTCAAAAGTATGAGGAGCATGAAATGGTCTGAAAAGTAGGAGGAGCATGAAGCAGTGTTGAAAAACATGAAGAGCCTGAAAAGTTGTGAAATATATGAAGAGCTTCAAAAGGTGTCAAAAATATCAGGAGAGAGAAACGGTGTTCAAAACGTGAAGAGCCTGAAAAGATGTGAAAAATACGAAGAGATTCAAAAGATGTCAAAAATAGGAGGAACCTGAAACGGTGTTGAAAAACATGAAGAGCATGAAAAGGTGTGAAAAATATGAAGAGCTTCAAAAAGTGTCAAAAATATGAGGAGCATGAAACGGTCTGAAATATAGGAGGAGCATGAAGCGGTGTTGAAAAACATGAAGAGCCTGAAAAGGTGAGAAAAATATGAAGAGCTTCAAAAGGTGTCAAAATATGAGGAGCATGAAATGGTCTGGAAAATAGGAGGAGCATGAAATGCTGTTCAAAACATGAAGAGCCTGAAAAGGAGTGATATATGAAGAGATTCAAATGGTGTCAAAAATATGAGGAGCATGAAATGGTCTGGAAAATAGGAGTAGCATGAAATGGTGTTCAAAACCATGAAGAGCCTGAAAAGTTATGAAATATATGAAGAGCTTCAAAAGGTGTCAAAAATATGAGGAGCATGAAACGGTCTCAAACATAGGAGGATCATGAAGCGGTGTTGAAAATCATGAATAACTTGAAAAGGTGTGAAAAATATGAAGAGCTTCAAAAGGTGTGAAAAATATGAGGAGCTTTACAAGTTGTCAAAAATATGAGGAGCATGAAACGGTCTGAAAAATAGGAGGAACATTAAGTGGTGTTGAGAAACATGAAGAGCCTGAAATGGTGTGAAAAATATGAAGAGCTTCAACAGGTGTCAAAAATATGAGGAGCATGAAACGTTCTGAAAAACAGTAGGAGCATGAAACGGTATTCAAAACATGAAGAGCTTGAAAAGGTGTGAAAAATATGAAGAGCTTCAAAAGGTGTCAAAAATATCAGGAGAGAGAAACGGTGTTCAAAAACGTGAAGAGCCTTAAAAGGTGTGAAAAATACGAAGAGATTCAAAAGATGTCAAAAATAGGAGGAGCCTGAAACGGTGTTGAAAAACATGAAGAGCAAGAAAAGGTGTGAAAAATATGAAGAGCTTCAAAAGGTGTCAAAAATATGAGGAGCATGAAACGGTCTGAAATATAGGAGACGCATGACGCGGTGTTGAAAAACATGAAGAGTTTGAAAACGTGTGAAAAATATGAAGAGCTTCAAAAGGTGTCAAAAATATGAGGAGTATGAAAAGGTCTGAAAAATAGGAGGAGCATGAAGCGGTGTTGAAAAACATGAAAAGCCTGAAAAGGTGTGAAAAATATGAAGAGCTTCAAAACGTGTCAAATATATGAGGAGCATGAAAAGGTCTGAAAAATAGGAGGAGCATGAAGCGGTGTTGAAAAACATTTAGAGACTGAAAACGTGTGAAAAATAAGAAGAGTTTCAAAAGGTGTGAAAAATATGAAGAAATTCAAAGGTGTCAAAAATATGAGGAGCATGAAACGGTGTGAAAAATAGGAGGAGCATGAAACAGTGTTCAAAAACATGAAGAGCCGTAAAAGGTGTGAAAAATATGAAGAGCTTCAATAGGTGTGAAAAATATGAGGAGCATGAAACGGTCTGAAAAATAGGAGGAGCATGAAGCCGTGTTCAAAAACATGAAGAGAATGAAAAGGTGTGAAAAATATGAAGAGCTTCAAAGAGTCAAAAATATGAGGAGCATGAAACGGTCTGAAAAATAGGAGGAGCATGAAGCCGTGTTGAAAAACATGAAAAGACTGAAAAGGTGAGAAAAATATGAGGAGCTTTGAAAGGTGTCAAATATATGAGGAGGATGAAATGGTCTGAAAATATGAGGAGCATGAAACGGTGTTCAAGAACATGAAGAGCCTGAAAAGCTTCGAAAAACATGAAGAGCTTCAAAAGGTGTGAAAAATATTAAGAGCTTCAAAATGTGTGGAATACATGAGGAGCATGAAACGGTCTGAAAATTAGGAGGAGCGTGAAGCGGTGTTGAAACACATGAAGAGCCTGAAAAGGTGTGAAATATATGAAGAGCTTCAAAAGGTTTCAAAAATATGAGGAGCATGAAACGGTCTGAAAAATAGGAGGAGCTAGAAATCGTGTTCAAAAACATGAGGAGCCTGAAGAGAGGTAAAAAATATGAAGAGCTTCAAAAGGTGTCAAATATATGAGGAGCATGAAACCGTCTGAAAAATAGGAAGAGCAGGAAGCGGTGCTGAAAAACATGAAGAGAATGAAAAGGTGTGAAAAATATGAAGAGCTTCAAAGAGTCAAAAATATGAGGAGCATGAAACGGTCTGAAAAATAGGAGGAGCATGAAGCCGTGTTGAAAACCATGAAAAGATTGAAAAGGTGAGAAAAATATGAGGAGCTTTGAAAGGTGTCAACTATATGAGGAGGATGAAACGGTCTGAAAATATGAGGAGCATGAAACGGTGTTCAAGAACATGAAGAGCCTGAAAAGCTTCGAAAAACATGAAGAGCTTCAAAAGGTGTGAAAAATATTAAGAGCTTCAAAATGTGTGGAATACATGAGGAGCATGAAACGGTCTGAAAATTAGGAGGAGCGTGAAGCGGTGTTGAAACACATGAAGAGCCTGAAAAGGTGTGAAATATATGAAGAGCTTCAAAAGGTTTCAAATATATGAGGAGCATGAAACGGTCTGAAAAATAGGAGGAGCTAGAAATCGTGTTCAAAAACATGAGGAGCCTGAAGAGAGGTAAAAAATATGAAGAGCTTCAAAAGGTGTCAAATATATGAGGAGCATGAAACCGTCTGAAAAATAGGAAGAGCAGGAAGCGGTGCTGAAAAACATGAAGAGAATGAAAAGGTGTGAAAAATATGAAGAGCTTCAAAGAGTCAAAAATATGAGGAGCATGAAACGGTCTGAAAAATAGGAGGAGCATGAAGCCGTGTTGAAAAACATGAAAAGACTGAAAAGGTGAGAAAAATATGAGGAGCTTTGAAAGGTGTCAACTATATGAGGAGGATGAAACGGTCTGAAAATATGAGGAGCATGAAACGGTGTTCAAGAACATGAAGAGCCTGAAAAGCTTCGAAAAACATGAAGAGCTTCAAAAGGTGTGAAAAATATTAAGAGCTTCAAAATGTGTGGAATACATGAGGAGCATGAAACGGTCTGAAAATTAGGAGGAGCGTGAAGCGGTGTTCAAAAACATGAAGAGCCTGAAAAGGTGTGAAATATATGAAGAGATTCAAAAGGTTTCAAAAATATGAGGAGCATGAAACGCTCAGAAAAGTAGGAGGATCATGAAGCTGTGTTGAAAAACATGAAAAGCCTGAAAAGGTGTGAAAAATATGAAGAGCTTCAAAAGGTGTCAAAAATATGAGGAGCATGAAACGGTCTGAAAAATAGGAGGAGCAAGAAATCGTGTTCAAAAACATGAGGAGCCTGAAAACGTGAGAAAAATATAAAGAGCTTCAAAATGTGTGAAATACATGAGGAGCATGAAGCGGTCTGAAAAATAGGAGGAGCATGAAGCGGTGTTGAAAAACATGAAGAGCCTGAAAAGGTGTGAAAAATATGAAGAACTTCAAAAGGTGCCAAAAATATGAGGAGCATGAAACGGTCTGAAATAAAGGAGGAGCATGAAACGGTCTGATAAATAGGAGGAGAATGAAACGGTGTTCAAAAACATGAAGAGCCTGAAAAGCTGTGAAATATATGAAGAGTTTCAAAAGGTGTGAAATATATGAAGAGCTTCAAAAGGTGTGAAATACATGAGGAGCAGGAAACAGTCTGAAAAATAGGAGGAGCGTGAAGCGGTGTTCAAAAACATGAAGAGCCTGAAAAGGTGTGAAATATATGAAGAGCTTCAACAGGTGTCAAAAATATGAGGAGCATGAAACGGTCTGAAAAATAGGAGGAGCATGAATTGGTTTTGAAAAACATGAAGAGCCTGAAAACATGCGAAATATATGAAGCGCTTCAAAAGGTGTGAAATACATGAGGAGCATGAAACAGTTGAAAAATAGAAGGAGCATGAAGCGGTGTTCAAAAACACGAAGAGCATGAAAGGTGTGAAAAATATGAAGAGCTTTAAAAGGTGTCAAAAATATGAGAAGCATGAAACGTTCTGAAAAATAGGAGGATCATGAAACGTTGTTCAAAAACATGAAGAGCTAGAAAAGGTGTGAAAAATATGAAGAGCCTCAAAACGTGTCAAAAATATGAGGAGTATGAAACGGTCTGGAAAATAGCAGGAGCATGAAGCGGTGTTGAAAAAGATGAAGAGCCTGAAAACGTGTGAAAAATATGAAGAGCTTCAAAATTATGAAAAATATGAAGAGCTTCAATAGGTGTGAAAAATGTGAAGAGATTCAAAATGTGTCAAAAATGACATGAGCAGGAAACGGTCTGAAAAATACGAGGAGCATGAAGCAGTGTTGAAAATCATGAAGAGCCTGAAAAGGTGTTAAAAATATGAAGAGCCTCAAAAGGTGTGAAATACATGAGGAGCATGAAACGGTCTGAAAAATAGGAGGAGAATGAAGTGGTGTTCAAAAACATGAAGAGCCTGAAAAGGTGTGAGAAATATGAAGAGCTTCAAAAGGTGTCAAAAATATGAGGAGCATGATACTGTCTGCAAAATAGGAGGAGCATGAAGTTGTGTTGAAAAACATGAAGAGCCTGAAAAAGTGTGAAAAATATGAAGAGCTTCAAAAGGTGTCAAATATATGAGGAGTATGAAACGGTCTGAAAAATAGGAGGAGCATAAAGCGGTGTTCAAAAACTTGAAGAGCCTGAAAAGGTGTGAAAAATATGAAGAGCTTCAAAAGGTATCAAAAATATGAGGAGCATGAAACGGTCTGCAAATAGGACGAGCATGAAGCGGTGTTAAAAACATGAAGAGCCTGAAAAGGTGTGAAAAATATGAAGAGCTTCAAAATGTGTCAAAAATATGACGAGCATTAAACCCTCTTAAAAATAGGAGGAGGATGAAGCGGTGTTGAAAACCATGAAGAGCCTGAAAAGGTGTGAAAAATATGAAGAGCTTCAAAAGGTGTCAAAAATATGAGGAGCATGAAACGGTCTGAAAAATAGGAGGAGCAAGAAATCGTGTTCAAAAACATGAGGAGCCTGAAAACGTGTGAAAAATATAAAGAGCTTCAAAATGTGTGAAATACATGAGGAGCATGAAACGGTCTGAAATAAAGGAGGAGCATGAAACGGTCTGAAAAATAGGAGGGGCATGAAACGTTGTTCAAAAACATGAAGAGCCTAAAAAGGTGTGAAAAATATGAAGAGCTTCAAAAGGTGTGAAAAATATGAGGAGCTTCACAAGGTGTCAAAAATATGAGTAGCATGAAACGGTCTGAAAAACAGGAGGAGCATGAAACGGTATTCAAAACATGAAGAGCTTGAAAAGGTGTGAAAAATATGAAGAGCTTCAAAACCTGTCAAAAGTATGAGGAGCATGAAATGGTCTGAAAAGTAGGAGGAGCATGAAGCAGTGTTGAAAAACATGAAGAGCCTGAAAAGTTGTGAAATATATGAAGAGCTTCAAAAGGTGTCAAAAATATCAGGAGAGAGAAACGGTGTTCAAAACGTGAAGAGCCTGAAAAGATGTGAAAAATACGAAGAGATTCAAAAGATGTCAAAAATAGGAGGAACCTGAAACGGTGTTGAAAAACATGAAGAGCATGAAAAGGTGTGAAAAATATGAAGAGCTTCAAAAAGTGTCAAAAATATGAGGAGCATGAAACGGTCTGAAATATAGGAGGAGCATGAAGCGGTGTTGAAAAACATGAAGAGCCTGAAAAGGTGAGAAAAATATGAAGAGCTTCAAAAGGTGTCAAAATATGAGGAGCATGAAATGGTCTGGAAAATAGGAGGAGCATGAAATGCTGTTCAAAACATGAAGAGCCTGAAAAGGTGTGATATATGAAGAGATTCAAATGGTGTCAAAAATATGAGGAGCATGAAATGGTCTGGAAAATAGGAGTAGCATGAAATGGTGTTCAAAACCATGAAGAGCCTGAAAAGTTATGAAATATATGAAGAGCTTCAAAAGGTGTCAAAAATATGAGGAGCATGAAACGGTCTCAAACATAGGAGGATCATGAAGCGGTGTTGAAAATCATGAATAACTTGAAAAGGTGTGAAAAATATGAAGAGCTTCAAAAGGTGTGAAAAATATGAGGAGCTTCACATGTTGTCAAAAATATGAGGAGCATGAAACGGTCTGAAAAATAGGAGGAACATTAAGTGGTGTTGAGAAACTTGAAGAGCCTGAAAACGTTTGAGAAATATGAAGAGCTTCAAAAAATGTGAAATATATGAAGAGCTTCAAAGGTGTCAGAAATGAGAGAAGCTTGAAACGGTCTGAAAAATAGGATGAGCAAGAAGGGGTGTTGAAAAACATGAAGAGCCTGAAAAGCTGTGAAAAATATGAAGAGCTTCAAAAGGTTTAAAAAATATGAAGAGCTTCAAAAGCTGTGAAATAGATGAAGAGCTTCAAAGGTGTCAAAAATGAGATGAGCATGAAACAGTCTGAAAAATAGGAGGAGCATGAAACCGTGTTCAAGAATATGAAGAGCCTAAAAAGGTGTCAAAAATATAAAGAGCTTCAAAAGTTGTGAAATACATGAGGAGCATGAAACGGTCTGAAAAATAGGAGGAGCATGAAGTGGTGTTGAAAAACATGAAGAGCCTGAAAATGTGTGAAATATATGAAGAGCTTCAAAAGGTGTCAGAAATGAGAGGAGCATGAAACGGTTTGAAAAATAGCAGGAGCAGGAAGTGATGTTGAAAAACATGAAGAGCCTGAAAAGGTGTGAAAATATGAAAAGCTTCAAAAGGTGTCAAAAATATGAAGAGCTTGAAAAGGTGTCAAAAATATGAGGAGTATGGAACGGCCTGAATAATAGGAGGAGCATCAAGCGGTGTTCAAAATCATTAAGAGCATTAAGAGGTGTGAAAAATATGAAGAGCTTCAACAGGTGTCAAAAATATGAGGAGCATGAAACGGTCTGAAAAATAGGAGGAGCATGAAACGGTGTTCAAAAACATGAAGAGCCTGAAAAGGTGTGAAAAATATGAAGAGCTTCAAAACGTGTCAAAAATATGAGGAGCATGAAACGGTCTGAAAAATAGGAGGAGCAAGAAGCGGTGTTGAAAAAGATTAAGAGCCTGAAAACATTTGAAAAATGTGAAGAGCTTCAAAAGGTGTGGAAAATATGAAGAGCTTCAAAATGTGTCAAAAGTGAGATGAGTATGAAACGGTCTGAAAAATAGGAGGACCACAAGTGGTGTTGAAAAACATGAAGAACCTGAAAATGTGTGAAATATATGAAGAGATTCAAAAGGTGTCAAAAATATGAGGAGCATGAATCGGTGTTGAAAAACATGAAGAGCCTGAAAATGTGTGAAAAATATGAAGAGCCTCAAAAGGTGTCAAAAATATGAGGAGCATGAAACGGTCTGAAAAATAGGAGAAGCATGAAGCGGTGTTGAAAAACATGAAGAACATGAAAAGGTGTGAAAAATATGAAGAGCTTCAAAAGGTGTCAAAAATATGAGGAGCATGAACCGGTCTTAAAAATAGGAGGAGCATGAAGCGGTGTTCAAAAACATGAAGAGCATGAAAAGGTGTGAAAAATATGAAGAGCTTCAAAAGGTGTCAAAAATATGAGGAGCATGAAACGGTCTGAAAAATAGGAGGAGCATGAAGCGGTGTTGAAAAACATGAAGAGCCTGAAAACGTGTGAAAAATATGAAGAGCTTCAAAAGGTGTCAAAAATATGAGGAGCATGAAACGGTCTGAAAAATATGAGGAGCACGAAGCGGTGTTGAAAAACATGAACAGCCTGAAAAGGTGTGAAAAATATGAAGAGCTTCAAAAGGTGTCAAAAATATGAGTAGCATGAAACGGTCTGAAAAATAGGAGGAGCATGAAGTGGTGTAGAAAAACATGAAGAGACTGAAAAGGTGTGAAAAATATGAAGAGCTTTTAACGGTGTCAAAAATATGAGGATCATGAAACGGTGTGAAAAACAGGAGGAGCATGAAGTGCTGTTGAGAAACATGTAGAGGCTGAAAAGGTGTGAAAAATATGAATAGCTTCAAAAGTTTTCAAATATATGAGGAGCATGAAACTATCTTTAAAATAGGAGGAGCATGAAACAGAGTTGAGAAACATGAAGAGCCTGAAAGGTGCGAAAAATATGAAGACCTTCAAAAGGTGTCAAAAAGAGGAGGCACATGAAACTGTCTGAAAAATAGGAGGAGCATGAAGCGGTGTGGAAAAACATGAAGAGCCTGAAAAAGTGTGAAAAATATGAAGAGCTTCAAAAGGTGTCAAAAATAATGAGGAGAATGAAGCGGTCTGAATAATAGGAGGAGCATAAAGTGGTGTTCAAAATCATGAAGAGCCTTAAAAGGTGTGAAAAATATGAAGAGCTTCAAAAGGTGTGAAAAAAAAGAAGAGCTTCAAAATCTGTCAAAAATATGAGGAGCATGAAACGATCTGAAAAATAGGAGCAGCAAGAAACAGTGTTCAAAGACATGAAGAGCCTGAAATGGTGTGAAAAATATGAAGAGCTTCAAAACGTGTCAAAAATATGAGGAGCATGAAACGATATGAAAAATAGGAGGAGCAAGAAGCGGTGTTGAAAAACATGAAGAGCCTGAAAATGTGTGAAATATATGAAGAGCTTCAAAAGGTGTCAGAAATGAGAGGAGCATGAAACGGTCTGAAAAATAGGAGGAGAATGAAACGCTGATGAAGAACATTAAGGGCATGAAAAGGTGTGAAAAATATGAAGAGCTTCAAAAGGTGTCAAAAATATGAGGAGCATGAAACAGTCTGAACAATAGGAGGAGCATGAAACGGTGTTGAAAAACATGAACAGCTTGAAAAGGTGTGAAAAATATGAAGAGCTTCAAAACGGTCATACATATGAGGAGCATGAATCGGTCTGAAAAATAGGAGAAGCATGAAGCGGTGTTGAAAAATATTAAGAGCCTGAAAAGATGTGAAATATATGAACAGCTTCAAAAGGTGTCAAAAATATGAAGAGCATCAAAGGGTCTGAAAAATCGGAGGAACATGAAGCGGTGTTCAAAAACATGAAGAGTCTGAAAAGGTGTGAAAAATATGAAGAGCTTCAAAAGGTGTGAAAAATACGAGGACTATAAAACGGTCTGAAAAATAGAAGAAGCATGAAGTGGTGTTGAAAAACATGAAGATCCTGAAATGGTGTGAAATATATGAAGAGCTTCACAATGTGTGAAAAATATGAGGAGCTTCAAAAAGTGTCAGAAATATGAGGAGCATGAAACGGTCTGAAAAATAGGATGAGCATGAAACTTTTTTGAAAAAGATGAAGAGCATGAAAAGGTGTGAAAAATATGAAGAGCTTCAAAAGGTGTTAAATTCATGAGGAGCATGAAACGGTCTGAAAAATACGAGGAGAATAAAGCTGTGTTCAAAAACATGAAGAGCCTGAAAAGGTGTGGAAAATATGAAGAGCTTCAAAACGTGTGAAAAATATGAAGAGCTTCAAAAGGTGTGAAAAATATGAAGAGCTTCAAAAGGTGTCAAAAATATGAGGAGCATGAAACAGTCTGAAAAATAGGAGGAGCATGAAACGGTGTTCAAAAACATGAAGAGCCTGAAAACGTGTGAAAAATATCAAGAGCTTCTAAATGTGTCAAAAATATGAGGAGCTTGAAACGGTCTGAAAAATAGGAGGAGCATGAAGTGGTGTTGAAAAACATGAAGATCTGAAAAATTGTGAAAAATATGAAGAGCTTCCAAAGGTGTCAAAAATATGAGGAGCATGAAACGGTCTTAAAAATAGGAGGTTCATGAAGCGGTGTTGAAAAACATGAAGAACCTGAAAAGGTGTGAAAAAAGTTAAGAGCTTCAAAAGGTGTCAAAAATATGAGGAGCATGAAACGGGGTGAAAAATAGGAGAAGCATGAAACGATGATCAAAAACATGAAGAGCCTGAAAAGTTGTGAAAAATATGAAGAGCTTCAAAAGGTGTCAAAAATATGAGGAGTATGAATCGGTCTGAAAAATAGGAGGAGCAAGAAGCTGTTTTGAAAAAGATGAAGAGCCTGAAAACGTGTGAAAATATGAAGAGCTTCAAAAGGTGTCAAAAATATGAAGAGCTTCAAAAGGTGTCAAAAATGAGATGAGCATGAAACGGTCTGAAAAATAGGAGGAGCAAGAAGCGGTGTTCAAAAACATGAAGAGCCTGAAAAGTTGTGAAATATATGAAGAGCTTCAAAAGGTGTGAAATACATGAGGAGCATGAAACTCTCTGAAAAATAGGAGGAGCATGAATTGGTGTTCAAAACATGAAAAGCCTGAGAAGATGTGAAAAATATGAAGAGCTTCAAAAAGTGTGAAAATTATGAAGAACTTCAAAAGGTGTCAAAAATGAGATGAGCATGAAACGGTCTGAAAAATAGGACGAGCATGAAGCAGTGTTGCAAAACATGAAGAGCCTGAAAAGTTGTGAAAAATATGAAGAGCTTCAAAAGGTGTGAAAAATATGAGGAGAATGACACGGTCTGAAAAATAGGAGGAACATGAAGCGGTGTTGAGAAACATGAAGAGCCTGAAAAGGTGTGAAAAATATGAAGAGCTTCAAAAGGTGTCAAAAAGAGGAGGCACATGAAACTGTCTGAAAAATAGGAGGAGCATGAAACAGTGTTGAGAAACATGAAGAGCCTGAAAGTTCTGAAAAATATGAAGACCTTCAAAAGGTGTCAAAAAGAGGAGGCACATGAAACTGTCTGAAAAATAGGAGGAGCATGAAGCGGTGTGGAAAAACATGAAGAGCCTGAAAAAGTGTGAAAAATATGAAGAGCTTCAAAAGGTGTCAAAAATAATGAGGAGAATGAAGCGGTCTGAATAATAGGAGGAGCATAAAGTGGTGTTCAAAATCATGAAGAGCCTTAAAAGGTGTGAAAAATATGAAGAGCTTCAAAAGGTGTGAAAAAAAAGAAGAGCTTCAAAATCTGTCAAAAATATGAGGAGCATGAAACGATCTGAAAAATAGGAGCAGCAAGAAACAGTGTTCAAAGACATGAAGAGCCTGAAATGGTGTGAAAAATATGAAGAGCTTCAAAACGTGTCAAAAATATGAGGAGCATGAAACGATATGAAAAATAGGAGGAGCAAGAAGCGGTGTTGAAAAACATGAAGAGCCTGAAAATGTGTGAAATATATGAAGAGCTTCAAAAGGTGTCAGAAATGAGAGGAGCATGAAACGGTCTGAAAAATAGGAGGAGAATGAAACGCTGATGAAGAACATTAAGGGCATGAAAAGGTGTGAAAAATATGAAGAGCTTCAAAAGGTGTCAAAAATATGAGGAGCATGAAACAGTCTGAACAATAGGAGGAGCATGAAACGGTGTTGAAAAACATGAACAGCTTGAAAAGGTGTGAAAAATATGAAGAGCTTCAAAACGGTCATACATATGAGGAGCATGAATCGGTCTGAAAAATAGGAGAAGCATGAAGCGGTGTTGAAAAACATTAAGAGCCTGAAAAGATGTGAAATATATGAACAGCTTCAAAAGGTGTCAAAAATATGAAGAGCATCAAAGGGTCTGAAAAATCGGAGGAGCATGAAGCGGTGTTCAAAAACATGAAGAGTCTGAAAAGGTGTGAAAAATATGAAGAGCTTCAAAAGGTGTGAAAAATACGAGGACTATAAAACGGTCTGAAAAATAGAAGAAGCATGAAGTGGTGTTGAAAAACATGAAGATCCTGAAATGGTGTGAAATATATGAAGAGCTTCACAATGTGTGAAAAATATGAGGAGCTTCAAAAAGTGTCAGAAATATGAGGAGCATGAAACGGTCTGAAAAATAGGATGAGCATGAAACTTTTTTGAAAAAGATGAAGAGCATGAAAAGGTGTGAAAAATATGAAGAGCTTCAAAAGGTGTTAAATTCATGAGGAGCATGAAACGGTCTGAAAAATACGAGGAGAATAAAGCTGTGTTCAAAAACATGAAGAGCCTGAAAAGGTGTGGAAAATATGAAGAGCTTCAAAACGTGTGAAAAATATGAAGAGCTTCAAAAGGTGTGAAAAATATGAAGAGCTTCAAAAGGTGTCAAAAATATGAGGAGCATGAAACAGTCTGAAAAATAGGAGGAGCATGAAACGGTGTTCAAAAACATGAAGAGCCTGAAAACGTGTGAAAAATATCAAGAGCTTCTAAATGTGTCAAAAATATGAGGAGCTTGAAACGGTCTGAAAAATAGGAGGAGCATGAAGTGGTGTTGAAAAACATGAAGATCTGAAAAATTGTGAAAAATATGAAGAGCTTCCAAAGGTGTCAAAAATATGAGGAGCATGAAACGGTCTTAAAAATAGGAGGTTCATGAAGCGGTGTTGAAAAACATGAAGAACCTGAAAAGGTGTGAAAAAAGTTAAGAGCTTCAAAAGGTGTCAAAAATATGAGGAGCATGAAACGGGGTGAAAAATAGGAGAAGCATGAAACGATGATCAAAAACATGAAGAGCCTGAAAAGTTGTGAAAAATATGAAGAGCTTCAAAAGGTGTCAAAAATATGAGGAGTATGAATCGGTCTGAAAAATAGGAGGAGCAAGAAGCTGTTTTGAAAAAGATGAAGAGCCTGAAAACGTGTGAAAATATGAAGAGCTTCAAAAGGTGTCAAAAATATGAAGAGCTTCAAAAGGTGTCAAAAATGAGATGAGCATGAAACGGTCTGAAAAATAGGAGGAGCAAGAAGCGGTGTTCAAAAACATGAAGAGCCTGAAAAGTTGTGAAATATATGAAGAGCTTCAAAAGGTGTGAAATACATGAGGAGCATGAAACTCTCTGAAAAATAGGAGGAGCATGAATTGGTGTTCAAAACATGAAAAGCCTGAGAAGATGTGAAAAATATGAAGAGCTTCAAAAAGTGTGAAAATTATGAAGAACTTCAAAAGGTGTCAAAAATGAGATGAGCATGAAACGGTCTGAAAAATAGGACGAGCATGAAGCAGTGTTGCAAAACATGAAGAGCCTGAAAAGTTGTGAAAAATATGAAGAGCTTCAAAAGGTGTGAAAAATATGAGGAGAATGACACGGTCTGAAAAATAGGAGGAACATGAAGCGGTGTTGAAAAACATGAAGAGCCTGAAAAGGTGTGAAAAATATGAAGAGCTTCAAAAATATGAAAAATATGAGGAGCTTCAAAAGGTGTGAAAAATATGAGGAACATGAAACGATCTGAAAAATAGGAGGAGCATGAAACGGTTTTCAAAACATGAAGAGCCTGAAAAGTTGTGAAATATAAGAAGAGATTCAAAAAGTGTGAAAAATATGAAGAGCTTCAAAAGGTGTCAAAAATGAGATGAGCATGAAACGGTCTGAAAGAGAGGAGGAGCATGAAGCGTTGTAGAAAAAAATGAAGAGTCTGAAAAGGTGTTAAATATATGAAGAGCTTCAAAAGTTGTCAAAAATATGAGGAGCATGATACGGTCTGAAAAAGAGGAGGAACATGAAGCGGTGTTGAAAAACATGAAGAGCCTGAAAAAGTGTGAAAAATATGAAGAGCTTCAAAAGGTGTCAAAATTATGACGAGCATGAAATGGTCTGAAAAATAGGAGGAGCATGAAACGGTGTTCAAACATGAAGAGCCTGAAAAGGTGTGAAAAATATGAAGGGCTTCAAAAGGTGTGAAAAATATGAAGAACTTCAAAAGCTGTCAAAAATGAGATGAGCATTAAACGGTCTGAAAAATATGAGGAGCATGAAGTGGTGTTGAAAAACATGAAAAGCCTGAAAACGTGTGAAAAATATGAAGAGCTTCAAAAGGTGTCAAAAATGAGATGAGCATGAAAGGGTCTGAAAAATAGGAGTAGCATGGAACGGTGTTCAAAAACATGAAGAGCCACTACAATGTGAAAAATATGAAGAGATTCAAAAGCTGTCAAATATATGAGGAGCATCAAACGGTCTAAAAAATAGGAGGATCATGAAGTGGTGTTGAAAAACATGAAGAGCCTGATAATGTGTGAAAAATACGAAGAGCTTCAAAAGGTGTCAAAAATATGAGGAGCTGGAAACGGTCTGAAAAATGGGAAGAGCATGAAGAGGTGTTGAAAAACATGAAGAGCCTGAAAAGCTGTGAAAAATATGAAGAGCTTCAAAATGTGTGAAATACATGAGGAGCATAAAACGGTCTGAAAAATAGTAGGAGCATGAAGCGGTGTTGAAAAACATGAAGAGCCTGAAAAGGTGTGAAAAATATAAAGAGCTTCAAAAGGTGTCAAAGACATGTGGAGCAAAAAACGGTATGAAAAATAGGAGGGGCATGAAGCGGTGTTCAAAAATATGAAGAGCCTGCACAATGTGAAAATATGAAGAGCTTCAAAAGCTGTCAAATATATGAGGAGCATGAAACGGTCTAAAAAATAGGAGGAGCATGAAGCGGTGTTCAAAAACATGGAGAGCCTGAAAAGGTGTGAAAAATATGAAGATCTTCAAAAGGTGCGAAATATAGGAGGAGCATGAAAAGGTCTGAAAAATAGGACGAGTATAAAGCGATGTTCAATAACATGAAGAGCCTGAAAAGGTGTGAAAAATATGAAGAGCTTCAAAAGGTGTGAAAAATAGGAGGAAAGGAAGCATTGTTCAAAAACATGAAGAGCCTGAAAATGTGTGAAAAATATGAAGAGCTTGAAAAGGTGTCAAAAAATGAGGAGCATGAAACGGTCTGAAAAAGAGGAGGATCATGAAGCGTTGTTGAAAAACATGAAGAGCCTGAAAACGTGTGAAAAATAAGAAGAGCTTCAAAAGGTGTGAAAAATATGAATAGCTACAAAAGGTGTCAAAAAACAGATGAGCATGAAACGGTCTGAACAATAGGAGGAGCTTGAAGCTGTACTCAAAATCATGAAGAGCCTGAGAAGGTGTGAAAAATATGAAGAGCTTCAAAAGGTGTGAAAAATATGAGGAGCATGAAACGGTCTGAAAAATAGGAGGAGCATGAAGTGGTGTTCAATAATATGAAGAGCCTGAAAAGGTGTGAAAAATATGATGAGCTTCCAAAGTTGTCAAAAATATGAGGAGCATGAAAAGGTCTGAAAAATAGGAGCATGAAGCGGTGTTCAATAAAATGAAGAGCCTGAAAAGGTGTGAAAAATATGAAGAGCTCCAAAAGTTGTCAAAAATATGAGGAGCATGAAACGGTCTGAAAAATTGGAGGAGCATGAAGCGGTGTTCAATAATACGGAGAGCCTGAAAGGTAAGAAAAATATGAAGAGCTTCAAAAGGTGTCAAAAATATGAGGAGCATGAAACGGTCTGAAAAATAGGAGCAGCATGAAATGGTGTTCAGAAACATGTAGAGCCTGAAAAGGTGTGAAAAATATGAAGAGCTTCAAAAGGTTTCAAAAATATGAGGAGCATAAAACGATCTGAAAAATAGGAGCAGCATGAAGCTGTGCTCAAATACATGAAGAGCCTGAAAAAGTGTGAAAAATATGAAGAGCTTCAAAAGGTGTCAATAATAAGAGGTGCATGAAACAGTCTGAAAAATAGGAAGAGCATGAAGCGGTGTTGAAAAACATGAAGAGCCTGAAAAGGTGTGAAATATATGAAGAGCTTCAAAAGGTGTCAAAAATATGAGGAGCATGAAACGGTCTCAAAAATATGAGGAGCATGAAGCGGTGTTGAAAATCATGAAGAGCTTCAAAAAGTGACAAAAATATGAAGAGCTTCGAATGGTGTCAAAAATAGTATGAGCATGAATCGGTCTGAAAAATAGGAGGAGCATGAAGCGGTGTTGAAAAACATGATGAGCTTGAAAAGGTGTCAAAAATAGTAGGAGCTTCAAAAGGTGTCAAAAATATGAGGAGCATGAAACGGTCTGAAAAATAGGAGGAGCATGAAGCGGTGTTGAAAAACATGAAGAGTCTGAAAAGGTGTGAAAGATATGAAGAGTTTCTAAAGATGTCAAAAATATGAGGAGCATGAAACGATCTGAAAAATAGGAGGAGCAAGAAAAGGTGATCAAAAACCTGAAGAGCCTGAAAAGGTGTGAAAAATATGACGAGCTTCAAAAGGTGTGAAAAACATGAGGAGCATGAAACGGGCTGAAAAATAGGAGAAGCTTGAAGTGGTGTTGAAAAACATGAAGAGACTGAAAAAGTGTGAAAAATATGAAGAGCTTCAGAAGGTGTGAAAAATATGAAGAGCTTCAACAGGTGTCAAAAATTAGATGAGCATGAAACGGTCGAAAAATTGGAGGAGCAAGAAGTAGTGTTGAAAAAAATTAAGAGCCTGAAAAGGTGTGAAAAATATGAAAAGCTTCAAAAGGTGTCAAAAATATGAGGAGCATGAAACGGTCTGAAAAATAGGTGGAGCATGAAGCGGTGTTGAAAAATATGAAGAGCATGGAAAGGTGTGCAAAATATGAAGAGCTTCAAAAATATGAAAAATATGAAGACCTTCAAAAGGTGTGAAAAATTTGAAGAGCTTCAAAAGGTGTCAAAATGAGATGATCATGAAATGGTCTGAAAAATAGGAGGATCATGAAGTGGTGTTGAAAATCATAAAGAGCCTGAAAAGTTGTGAAAAATATGAAGAGCTTCAAAAGATGTGAAAAATTTGAAGAGCTTCAAAAGTTGTCAAAATGAGATGAGCATGAAACGGTCTGAAAAATAGGAGTTGCATGAAGTGGTGTTGAAAAAAATGAAAAGCCTGAAAAGGTGTGAAATATATGAAGAGTTTCAAAAGGTGTCAAAAATATGAGGAGAATGAAACGGTCTGCAAAATAGGAGAAGCATGAAATGGTGTTCAAAAACATGAAGAGCCTGAAAAGATGTGAAAATGATGAAGAGCTTCTAAAGGTGTCAAAAATATCAGGAGCATGAAACGGTCGGAAAAATAGGAGGAGCATGAAGCGGTGTTGAAAAACAAGAAGAGCTTGAAAAGTTGTGAAAAATATGAAGAGTTTTAAAGGTGTGAAAAATATGAGGAGCATGAAACCTTCTGAAAAATAGGAGGAGCATGACACGGTGTTGAAAAACATGAAGAGCATGAAAAGGTGTGAAAAATATGAAGAGATTCAAAAGCTGTCAAAATATGAGGAGCCTGAAACGGTCTGCAAAATAGAAGGAGCATGAAGTGGGGTTGAAAAGGATGAAGAGCCTGAAAAGGTGTGAAAAATATGAAGAGCTTCAAAAGGAGTCAAAAATATGAGGAGCATGAAACCGTCTGAAAAATAGGAGGAGCATGACACGGTGTTGAAAACATGAAGAGCCTTAAAATGTGAGAAAAATATGAAGAGTTTCAAAAGGTGTCAAAAATATCAGGAGCATGAAATGATCTGAAAAATAGGAGGAACATGAAACGGTCTGAAAAATAGGAGAGGCATGAAGTGGTGTTGAAAGACATGAAGAGCCTGAAAAGGTGTGAAAAATATGAAGAGCTTCAAAATGTGTCAAAAATATGAGGAGCATGAAACGATCTGAAATATAGGAGGATCATGAAGCCATGTTGAAAAAAATGAAGAGCCTGAAAATGTGTGAAAAATATGAAGAGCTTCAAAAGGTGTCAAAAATATGAGGAGCATGAAACGGTCTGAAATATAGGAGGAGCATGAAGCGGTGTTGAAAAACCTGAAGAGATTGAAAACGTGTGAAATATATGAAGAGCTTCAAAAGGTGTGAAAAATATGAAGAGCTTCAAAAGGTGTCAAAAATATGAGGAGCATGAAACGGTCTGAAAAATAGGAGGAGCATGAAGCGGTGTTGAAAAACAAGAAAAACATGAAAAGCTGTGAAAAATATGAAGAGCTTCAAAAGGTGTCAAAAATGAGATGAGCATGAAACGGACTGAAAAATCGGAGGAGCACGAAGTGGGGTTGAAAATCATGAAGAGCCTGAAAAGGTGTGTAAAATATGAAGAGCTTCAAAAGGAGTGAAAGACTTGAGGAGCATGAAACCGTCTGAATTATAGGAGGAGCATGAAACGGTGTTGAAAAACATGAAGAGCCTCAAAAGGTGTGAAAGATATGAAGAGCTCAAAAGGTGTCAAAAATATGAAGAGCTTCAAAAAGTATGACAAATGAGATGAGCATGAAATGGTCTGAAAAAGGAGGAGCATGAAGTGGTGTTGAAAAACATGAAGAGCCTGAAAAGGTGTAAAATATATGAAGAGATTCAAAAGGTGTCAAAAATATGAGGAGCTTGAAACGGTCTGAAAAATTGGAGGATCATGAAGCGGTGTTGAAAAACTTGAAGAGCCTGAAAAGTTGTGAAAAATATGAAGAGCTTCAAAGGTGTGAAAAATATGAAGAGGTTTAAAAGGTGTCAAAAATATGAGGAGCATGAAATGGTCTGAAAAATAGGAGAGGCATGAATTTGTGTTGAAAAACATGAAGAGCCTGAAAAGTTGTGAAAAATATGAAGAGCTTCAAAGGTGTCAAAAATGGGAGGAGCATGAAACGGTGTGAAAAATAGGAGGAGCATGAAATCGTGTTCAAAAACATGAAGAGCCTAAAAAGGTGTGAATAGTATGAAGAGGTTCAAAAGGTGTGAAAAATATGAGGAGCATGATACGGTGTGAAAAATAGGAGGAGCATGAAGCGGTGTTCAAAACATGAAGAGCCTGAAAAGGTGTGAAAATATGAAGAGCTTCAAAAGGTGTGAAATACATGAGGAGCATGAAACTGTCTGAAAAATAGGAGGAGCATGAAAAGGTTTTCAAGAACTTGAAGAGCCTGAAAAGGTGTGAAAAATATAAAGAGCATCAAAAGGTGTGAAATACATGCGGAGCATTAAATGGTCTGAAAAATAAGAGGAGCATGAAGTGGTGTTGAAAAACATGAAGAGCCTGAAAAGGTGTGAAATAAATGAAGAGCTTCAAAAGTTGTGAAAAATATGAAGAGCTTCTAAAGGTGTCAAAAATATGAGGAGCATGAAACGGTCTGAAAAATAGGAGGAGCATGAAAAGGTGTTCAAGAGCATGAAGAGCCTGAACAGATGTGAAAAATATAAAGAGCTTCAAAAGCTGTGAAATACATGCGGAGCATGAAATGGTCTGAAAAATAGGAGGAGCATGAAGTGGTGTTGAAAAACATGAAGAGCCTGAAAAGGTGTAAAATATATGAAGAGATTCAAAAGGTGTCAAAAATGAGATGAGCATGAAACGGTCTGAAAAATCGGAGGAGCATGAAGTGGGGTTGAAAATCATGAAGAGCCTGAGAAGGTGTGTAAAATATGAAGAGCTTCAAAAGGAGTGAAATACATAAGGAGCATGAAACCGTCTGAATTATAGGAGGAGCATGAAACGGTGTTAAAAAACATGAATAGCCTGAAAATGTGTGAAAAATATGAAGAGCTTCAAAAGGTGTGAAATACATGAGGAGCATGAAACGGTCAGAAAAATAGGAAGAGCATGAAGCGGTGTTGAAAAACATGAAGAACCTGAAAAGGTGTTAAAAATATGAAGAGCGTCAAAAATGTGAGGAGCATGAAACGGTCTGAAAAATAGGAGGAGCATGAAACCGTGTCAAAAACATGAAGAGCCTGAAAAGGTGTGAAATATATGAAGAGATTCAAAAGGTGTCAAAAATATGAGGAGCATGTAACGGTTTGGAAAATAGGACGAGCATGAAGTGGTGTTGAAAAACATGAAGAGCCTGAAAAGATGTGAAAAATATGAAGAGCATCAAAAGGTGTCCACTATATGAGGAGCATGAAACTCTCTCAGAAATAGGAGGAGCATGAAGTGGTGCTTAAAAACATGAAGAGCCTAAAAGGTGTGAAAAATAAGAAAAGCTTCAAAAGATGTCACAAATAAGAGGAGCATGAAACGGTCTGAAAAATTGGAGGATCATGAAGCGGTGTTGAAAAACATGAAGAGTCTGAAAAGTTGTGAAAAATATGAAGAGCTTCAAAAGGTGTCAAAAATGTGAGGAGCATGAAAAGGTCTGAAAAATAGGAGGAGCATGAAACCGTTTCAAAAACATGAAGAGCCTGGAAAGGTGTGAAGAATGAAGAGCTTCAAAAGGTGTGAAATACATGAGGAGCATGAAACGGTCTGAAAAATAGGAGGAGCATGAAGCGGTGTTTAAAAACATGAAGAGCCTGAAAATGTGTGTAAAATATGAAGAGCTTCAAAAGGTGTCAAAAATTAGATTAGCATGAAACGGTCTGAAAAATAGGAGGAGCATGAAGTGGTGTTGAAAAACATGAAGAGCCTGAAAAAGTGTAAAATATATGAAGAGCTTCAAAAGGTGTTAAAAATAGAGGAGCATGAAGCGGTGTTCAAAACATGAAGAGCCTGAAAATGTGTGTAAACTATGAAGAGCTTCAAAACGTGTCAAAAATATGAGGAGCATGAAACGGTCTGAAATATAGGTGGATCAAGAAGCGGTGTTGAAAAACATGAAGAGCGTGAAAACGTGTGAAAAATATGAAGAGGCTCAAAAGGTGTGAAAAATATGAAGAGCTTAAAATGGTGTCAAAAATGAGATGAGCATGAAACGGTCTGAAAAATAAGAGCAGCATGAAACGGTGTTCAAAAACATGAAGAGCCTGAAAAGGTGTGAAAAATATAAAGAGCTTCAAAAGCTGTGAAAAACATGCGGAGCATGAAACGGTCTGAAAAATAGGAGGAGCATGAAAAGGTGTTCAAAAACATGAAAGCCTAAAAGGTGAGAAAAATATGAAGAGCTTCAAAAGGTGTCAAAAATGTGAGGTGCATGAAACTGTCTGAAAAATAGGAGGAGCATGAAACCGTGTCAAAAACATGAAGAGCCTGAAAAGGTGTGAAATATATGAAGAGATTCAAAAGGTGTCAAAAATGAGATGAGCAAAAAACGGTCTGAAAAATCGGAGGAGCATGAAGTGGGGTTGAAAATCATGAAGAGCCTGAAAAGGTGTGTAAAATATGAAGAGCTTCAAAAGGAGTGAAAAACTTGAGGAGCATGAAACCGTCTGAATTATAGGAGGAGCATGAAACGGTGTTGAAAAACATGAAGAGCCTCAAAAGGTGTGAAACATATGAAGAGCTCAAAAGGTGTCAAAAATATGAAGAGCTTCAAAAAGTGTGACAAATGAGATGAGCATGAAATGGTATGAAAAAGGAGGAGCATGAAGTGGTGTTGAAAAACATGAAGAGCCTGAAAAGGTGTAAAATATATGAAGAGATTCAAAAGGTGACAAAAATATGAGGAGCTTGAAACGGTCTGAAAAATTGGAGGATCATGAAGCGGTGTTGAAAAACATGAAGAGCCTGAAAAGTTGTGAAAAATATGAAGAGCTTCAAAGGTGTCAAAAATGGGAGGAGCATGAAACGGTCTGAAAAATAGGAGGAGCATGAAATCGTGTTCAAAAACATGAAGAGCCTGAAAAGGTGTGAAAAATATAAAGAGCTTCAAAAGCTGTGAAAAACATGCGGAGCATGAAACGGTCTGAAAAATAGGAGGAGCATGAAAAGGTGTTCAAAAACATGGAAGCCTAAAAGGTGAGAAAAATATGAAGAGCTTCAAAAGGTGTGAAATACATGAGGAGCATGAAACGGTCTGAAAATTAGGAGGAGCATGAAGCGGTGTTCAAAAACATGAAGAGCCTGAAAAAGTGTGAAATATATGAAGAGCTTCAAAAGGTGTGAGGTACATGAGGAGAATGAAACCGTCTGAAAAATAGGAGGCGCATGAAGCGGTGTTCCAATACATGAAGATCCTGAAAACGTGTGAAATATATGAAGAGATTCAAAAGGTGTCAAAAATATGAGGAGCATGAAACGGTCTGAAAAAAATGAGGAGCAGGAAACCGTGTTCAAAAGTATGAAGAGCCTGAAAAGGTGTGAAAAATTTGAAGTGCTTCAAAAGGTGTGAAAATTAGGAGGGTCATGAAGCGGTGTTCCAAAACATGAAGAGCCTGAAAATGTGTGTAAAATATGAAGAGCTTCAAAACGTGTCAAAAATATGAGGAGCATGAAACGGTCTGAAAAAATAGGAGGATCAAGAAGCGGTGTTGAAAAACATGAAGATCTGAAAACGTGTGAAAAATATGAAGAGCTTCAAAAGGTGTGAAAAATATGAAGAGCTTCAAAAGGTGTCAAAAATGAGATGAGCATGAAACGGTCTGAAAAATAGGAGGAGCATGAAGCGGTGTTCAAAAACATGAAGAGACTGAAAAAGTGTGAAAAATATGAAAAGGTTCAAAATGTGTCAAAAATATGAGGAGCATGAAACGGTCTGAAAAATAGGAGGATCATGAAACGGTCTTCAAAACATAAAGAACCTGAAAAGGTGTGAAAAATATGAAGAGCTTTTAAAGGTGTCAAAAATATGAGGAGCATGAAACGGTCTGAAAAAGAGGAGGAGCATGAAACCGTGTTCAAAAACATGAAGAGCCTGAAATGGTGTGAAAAATATGAACAGCTTCAAAAGGTGTGAAAAATATGAAGAGCTTCAAAAGCTGTCAAAAGTGAGATGAGCATGAAACGGTCTGAAAAATCGGAGGAGCATGAAGTGGGGTTGAAAATCATGAAGAGCCTGAAAAGGTGTGTAAAATATGAAGAGCTTCAAAAGGAGTGAAAGACTTGAGGAGCATGAAACCGTCTGAATTATAGGAGGAGCATGAAACGGTGTTGAAAAACATGAAGAGCCTCAAAAGGTGTGAAAAATGTGAAGAGCTCAAAAGGTGTCAAAAAATGAAGAGCTTCAAAAAGTGTGACAAATGAGATGAGCATGAAATGGTGTGAAAAAGGAGGAGCATGAAGTGGTGTTGAAAAACATGAAGAGCCTGAAAAGGTGTAAAATATATGAAGAGATTCAAAAGGTGTCAAAAATATGAGGAGCTTGAAACGGTCTGAAAAATTGGAGGATCATGAAGCGGTGTTGAAAAACATGAAGAGCCTGAAAAGTTGTGAAAAATATGAAGAGCTTCAATGGTATCAAAAATGGGAGGAGCATGAAACGGTCTGAAAAATAGGAGGAGCATGAAATCGTGTTCAAAAACATGAAGAGCCTGAAAAGGTGTGAAAAATATGAAGAGCTTCAAAATGTGTGAAATACATGAGGAGCATGAAACGATCTGAATAGGAGGAGGAGCATGAAGCCGTGTTCAAAATCATGAAGAGCCTAAAAAAGTGTGAAAAATATGAAGAGCTTCAAAAGGTGTGAAAAATATGAAGAGGTTCAAAAGGTGTCAAAAATATGAGGAGCATGAAACGGTCTGAAAAATAGGAGAGGCATGAATTTGTGTTGAAAAACATGAAGAGCCTGAAAAGTTGTGAAAAATATGAAGAGCTTCAAAGGTGTCAAAAATGGGAGGAGCATGAAACGGTGTGAAAAATAGGAGGAGCATGAAATCGTGTTCAAAAACATGAGGAGCCTGAAAAGGTGTTAAAAATATGAACAGCTTCAAAAGGTGTGAAAAATATGAAGAGCTTCAAAAGGTGTCAAAAATGAGATGAGCATGAAACGGTCTGAAAAATCGGAGGAGCATGAAGTGGGGTTGAAAATCATGAAGAGCCTGAAAAGGTGTGTAAAATATGAAGAGCTTCAAAAGGAGTGAAATACATGAGGAGCATGAAACCGTCTGAATTATAGGAGGAGCATGAAACGGTGTTCAAAAACATGAATAGCCTGAAAAGGTGTGAAAAATATGAAGAGCTACAATAGGTGTGAAAAATATGAAGAGCTCAAAAGGTGTGAAAGATATGAAGAGCTTCAAAAGGTGTGAGATACATGAGGAGCATGAAACGGTCAGAAAAATAGGAGGAGCATGAAGCGGTGTTGAAAAACATGAAGAACCTGAAAAGGTGTTAAAAATATGAAGAGCTTCCAAAGGTGTCAAAAATGTGAGGAGCATTAAACGGTCTGAAAAATAGGAGGAGCATGAAACCGTGTCAAAAACATGAAGAGCCTGAAAAGGTGTGAAATATATGAAGAGATTCAAAAGGTGTCAAAAATATGAGGAGCATGTAACGGTTTGGAAAATAGGACGAGCATGAAGTGGTGTTGAAAAACATGAAGAGCCTGAAAAAGTGTAAAATATATGAAGAGCTTCAAAAGGTGTTAAATATAGGAGGAGCATGAAGCGGTGTTCAAAAACATGAAGAGCCTGAAAATGTGTGTAAAATATGAAGAGCTTCAAAACGTGTCAAAAATATGAGGAGCATGAAACGGTCTGAAAAATAGGTGGATCAAGAAGCGGTGTTGACAAACAGATGGAGAAACATACCGTGTTCATGGATTGGAAGAATTAATATTGTCAAAATGGCTATTCTACCCAAAGCAGTCTATAGATTCAATGCAATCCCTATCAAGCTACCAACGGTATTTTTCACAGAACTAGACCAAAGAATTTCACAATTTGTATGGAAATACAAAAAACCTCGAATAGCCAAAGTAATCTTGAGAAAGAAGAATGGAACTGGAGGAATCAACCTGCCTGACTTCAGACTCTACTACAAAGCCACAGTCATCAAGACAGTATGGTACTGGCACAAAGACAGAAATATAGATCAATGGAACAGAATAGAAATCCCAGAGATAAATCCACGAACCTATGGACACCTTATTTTTGACAAAGGAGGCAAGGATATACAATGGAAAAAAGACAACCTCTTTAACAAGTGGTGCTGGGAAAACTGGTCAACCACTTGTAAAAGAATGAAACTAGAACACTTTCTAACACCATACACAAAAATAAACGCAAAATGGATTAAAGATCTAAATGTAAGACCAGAAACTATAAAACTCCTAGAGGAGAACATACGCAAAACACTCTCCGACATAAATCAAAGCAAGATCCTCTATGACCCACCTCCCAGAATATTGGAAATAAAAGCAAAACTAAACAAATGGGACCTAATGAATCTTAAAAGCTTTTGCACTACAAAGGAAACTATAAGTAAGGTGAAAAGACAGCCCTCAGATTGGGAGAAAATAATAGCAAATGAAGAAACAGACAAAGGATTAATCTCAAAAATATACAAGCAACTCCTGCAGCTCAATTCCAGAAAAATAAATGACCCAATCAAAAAATGGGCCAAAGAACTAAACAGACATTTCTCCAAAGAAGACATACAGATGGCTAACAAACACATGAAAAGAGGCTCAACATCACTCATTATTAGAGAAATGCAAATCAAAACCACAATGAGGTACCATTACACGCCAGTCAGGATGGCTGCTATCCAAAAGTCTACAAGCAATAAATGCTGGAGAGGGTGTGGAGAAAAGGGAACCCTCTTACACTGTTGGTGGGAATGCAAACTAGTACAGCCGCTATGGAAAACAGTGTGGAGATTTCTTAAAAAACTGGAAATAGAACTGCCATATGACCCAGCAATCCCACTTCTGGGCATACACACTGAGGAAACCAGATCTGAAAGAGACACGTGCACCCCAATGTTCATCGCAGAACTGTTTATAATAGCCAGGACATGGAAGCAACCTAGATGCCCATCAGCAGATGAATGGATAAGGAAGCTGTGGTACATATACACCATGGAATATTACTAAGCCATTAAAAAGAATTCATTTGAACCAGTCCTAATGAGATGGATGAAGCTGGAGCCCCTTATACAGAGTGAAGTAAGCCAGAAAGATAAAGAACATTACAGCATACTGACACATGTATATGGAATTTAGAAAGGTGATAACGATAACCCTATATGCAGAACAGAAAAAGAGACACAGAAACACAGAACAGACTTTTGAACTTTGTGGGAGAATGTGAGGGTGGGATATTTCAAAAGAACAGCATGTATACTATCTATGGTGAAACAGATCACCAGCCCAGGTGGGATGCACGAGACAAGTGCTCGGGCCTGGTGCACTGGGAAGACCCAGAGGAATCGGGTGGAGAGGGAGGTGGGAGGGGGGATCAGGATTGGGAATACATGTAAATCCATGGCTGATTCATATCAATGTATGACAAAACCCACTGGGAAAAAAAATAATAATAAAAAAAAAATTAAAAAAAAAAAAAAAGAAGCGGTGTTGAAAAACATGAAGAGCCTGAAAAGGTGTGAAAAATATAAAGAGCTTGAAAAGCTGTGAAATACATGTGGAGCATGAAACGGTCTGAAAAATAGGAGGAGCATGAAAAGGTGTTCAAAAACATGAAAGCCTGAAAAGGTGAGAAAAATATGAAGAGCTATAAAAGGTGTTAAATACATGAGGAGCATGAAACGGTCTGAAAATTAGGAGGAGCATGAAGCGGTGTTCAAAAACATGAAGAGCCTGAAAACGTGTGAAAAATATGAAAAGGTTCAAAATGTGTCAAAAATATGAGGAGCATGAAACGGTCTGAAAAATAGGAGGACCATGAAACGGTCTTCAAAACATAAAGAACCTGAAAAGGTGTGAAAAATATGAAGAGCTTTTAAAGGTGTCAAAAATATGAGGAGCATGAAACGGTCTGAAAAAGAGGAGGAGCATGAAACCGTGTTCAAAAACATGAAGAGCCTGAAAAGGTGTGAAAAATATGAACAGCTTCAAAAGGTGTGAAAAATATGAAGAGCTTCAAAAGGTGTCAAAAATGAGATGAGCAAAAAACGGTCTGAAAAATCGGAGGAGCATGAAGTGGGGTTGAAAATCATGAAGAGCCTGAAAAGGTGTGTAAAATATGAAGAGCTTCAAAAGGAGTGAAAGACTTGAGGAGCATGAAACCGTCTGAATTATAGGAGGAGCATGAAACGGTGTTGAAAAACATGAAGAGCCTCAAAAGGTGTGAAACATATGAAGAGCTCAAAAGGTGTCAAAAATATGAAGAGCTTCAAAAAGTGTGACAAATGAGATGAGCATGAAATGGTGTGAAAAAGGAGGAGCATGAAGTGGTGTTGAAAAACATGAAGAGCCTGAAAAGGTGTAAAATATATGAAGAGATTCAAAAGGTGTCAAAAATATGAGGAGCTTGAAACGGTCTGAAAAATTGGAGGATCATGAAGCGGTGTTGAAAAACATGAAGAGCCTGAAAAAGTGTAAAATATATGAAGAGCTTC